>NC_056739.1:684263083-684305583 GCF_019279795.1 Protopterus annectens | reverse complement strand
ATTTATGCTTATTACTCGGGCACCTTCCTCGGGCCTGTCATTTCTTCACTTGAATACCAGTAAAATTTTGAAGAAACAGAACAGAAAAAACACAATCACAAAATAAATGGATGCCAGCTTCGGCTACTTTTGAAATGTTTTGTAGGTTTGTTCCCATTAAGAAGTTATATAAAAATTCATTTTCAGTCACTTTCTGAAGTTATGGATTGTATTATGTTTTTTTTTTTTTTGTTTTGTGTTCTAAGCAAACTATCTCCTTTTTATGTGTCAGAGGAGAAGCCCTGCAATTGTCTGCAACATTACAAATTTGGTTTTCTCTTGTCTCATAATATATACAGCAGGCAGTAAATACTGTAGTACAGAAAGAGGTTAGAAATTTTCATTTCTAAGTTGCTGAAAGGCAACAGACAAGGGAAATAACCATTGTCTGTATGTTGAACTGCATTAATTAATTTTGGAAGACTTCTGTACAATAAATATTTTTTCTTTCATTTGGTTTACCATGAATGAAGTTGATATTTCCTTTTTTTGTTGTAATACTTATTTCTTGTTGTGTAACAAGTATTTTATTTTCTCATTCATACTCTGTTTCTATTTTACCAGTGATCTATGTATTTATTAATAACTGCTTAAAACAAGTTCTTCAACCAGAGGTGACTAACCATTGCAAGTAACCTTGCACAGTTTACATTTCTGGGTTGAGGCTATTTTCTCATGTGGTAGAAATGCAAAATGAGAGACCATATTTGCATTGGTCACTTCAAGAGTAATATTTACACACAGTTATTTTCTTTTATTTTGGTTTGAGCAGAGCATGTTGTAGTGAAGTCACGTGTTATATTCAGTTCAAGCACTGGTTATCTAAAACGTCTCCGATATTACCCATCCATGATTTCTAGTCTCTTGGACTGATGTTTTTCTCACATGTGTGAGTATTGTAGTATTCATTCACTTGTACAGCTGCATTTCTCGTCCAGCCAGACTAATGGCAATTGGTTTCAATGCTCAGCACTTGCCTTGGCTATAAGTCTGGGCAGCTGACATCCATTATTACTTACTCTTGCTGTGTTCCTTCTTGAGCTCTGTCAGTCACTTGAATAGTTCGGTTGATTAAATTAGATAAACTGCACACTTTAAGCATCTGAGGTATCTCATGCCTGCAGTGGTTTGTAGGAGACAGTTTCACTGACTCTTACATATTGCATTTCTTATGACTATGACATGTATGAGCCACATACCAGGCTCCATGCTGCAAGAAACTGTTATGCTAGCATAGTAATAAGTCTTAGGTATTTAAACACCATAATAACTGAAATGGAAAGTCTAACTAGAAGGAAAAAAAACTGCTTACAGTAGTATGTTAGTCTTGGTTTATTTTAGTTATTTAAAGGGTCAAAATTGAATGGGCATTGTAGTAGCTTGTTGGCAATGGTCCAAGCATGACCTCTGGTGTGGAGCTTTTATGGTCACTTCATCAATGCATGGCTTTTACAAGGGGTTGTCAGTTTCATCTCACTCTCAAAAACATGAAGGAAAAAGCTATTTGATTGACTAAACTGTCCATAGATATTGCATTTTACACTGCCTGTGTAGCATAGGTTATAGTGGGAAAGAGTCAAATAAGGGCCATTTTATTGACCAGGTTAACAAACCAATAAAGTAAAACAGTCAGTTTAATGTTCTGATTGCTAACTCTGTATGATCTCCTTCCAGTGCCTCTTATGTAGCTGATAGTTTGCCTGTCTCCCACCCACATGTCTGTCATGTAAAATGCAGTATGTACGACAACCATTTCTAAATACCTTCCAACTCAACAGCTGACTATGCATTGATATCAGAATAGGAAGTTGGTGGAGGGTTGGGGATGTAAACATTACCACAGGACTGAGATTTTGTCCTAAACAACGTGGACATTTGGTACACTTCTATATTTCTGGACAAGGAAAGGTAGCAGAAATGATACAAGGCATTGAGTGTGGTATTGGAAGGGGTTTCTCAGAATTGTCTTTGAAAGTATTAGAACGGAAATCATAATGATTCATTCCTGTATTCATGATGATTTCATTGACTCATAATTGAAACATTCACACTTCTGAAATAAATGGCTTTTCCTTTGAGAATGCATTACATCTCAACACATAAAAGGGGTACACATTTCAAGGTATTCTGCTTTTACCTAAGAGCACTCTAAATCTTTTTGAAGAAGCGCAATGTGTCTAACTTATGCATTGATCTGGATACTGTCTCACAGTGCTTATTACTTGATACAAGAAAATGGTGGACTGGAACCTACAAAATAAATAAAATTCTACTCTCATTTCAAAGTTCAGTGAATTGCCTTGCTCATTAGATGCATTTACAGTTATGTGCTTTTGTTGGTACACTTTATAAAGAATATTCTAGAAATGTGGAAATTCAAATAATGCACTTCACTAATAAGTGCCACTAGTTAACTAATTGTTTTGCCACTTTCACTGCTACTCTGTGCAAGGCAAATGAGATATCAATGATAATGAGCATTTGTATGGATAATTAGAATAAATTAAGTAAAACTTCAGTCCACTGGCTGTAAAACTGACTTGCAAATTGACCATTCTTTGCTTTCTGAGAGCATAAGAAACATACAGAACAGAAATTTCTAGAAATAATACAAGCACCATCATCTTTTTTACTTGAAATTTCATTTTATCATTGCCTACTTTAGCTACTTTATGATCATATGCATTCAACAAAATGGTAATATCTAGATATTGTTTTGTTGATCAGGTAAATCACACTAAGCATATTACCTTTTTTCTCCCCTGGGTAAAAAAGAAATGTTTTAAACATTAGACTAAACAGGGGGCAGGATTCACGAAGCCTCCGTGTAAGAGATACGAGGCTTACACGGAGGCTGCAGTTAAACGGTGTGACGTCAGCATGTCATACATATGCATGAGGGCATGCTGAATCACACCTAAGGCTAACACGGTCAGTGGAAGACAGTAGGGGGCGTGTCCGTAGGCCGAGCCCTGCAAGCGAATATGGCCCCAGAAGAGTAAAAGTGCCCAAAGTAAACACCCACGACAGAGTACATGGAAATGTGAAAAAACACAACACATGCCCCCACAGACTATGAACATAAAATTATATAAATGAACATGTTATATTTTTTTTTAACTGTAAAGATGTTTGCCCGTGAGTGTGCTCGTTTGCGCGGGCGTGCCCAAAGCTCAGCCACAGTCAGCAGTAAGTGGAAAAGCATAAAAGAACTAACTATGCAAAGTAAGCCAAAAAGCAATAGCGTAGCAGTAGAGACGTCAGGTTCAATCCTCCACAACATCAATTTTTATTTTTAGTGAAATAAGCACGAAACAAGTCCCTGACATATATGTACACATATAAAATTATATTTTATATAAAATGTAATGAAATAGGCCATTTATTTTGAAGAAATGTGAGATAACAAAATAATAAAAAATGCCAGATGTACCTATAACTGAGCTACAGTTTAACAAGGTGAGTGCATCTGCCCGTAGGTGAGCAGTGGTTTAACAGATGTAAAATGAGTGTCCGAAGGTGAGCAATGGTTTAACATGCTAAAACTATGTGCCCCTAGCTGAGCTGAGCATAATATGCGTGCTGACAGCCAAATGAAGCGTAAACCAGCGTAACCCATTTGTGCGGAGCTGCGCACCGTGCCAACAAGCTAACCGATAGGCAATGTTGAGCAAGCTGTAACAAAACTGCCTTTACACAGACACACCCCCTAGCCTGTCTAGACAGTCATAAAATATAAAAAGCAGTGGCCAGGTTTGGACCCAGGATACCATGCACCATCGTCAAGGTACTGAACCACTAAGCCATGACAGCTGTACTTAGAAATGCAGTAATAGCAAATATATAGGAATGAATAGAAAGTGGAGCATGACAAAGCAGGTTTTGTGAAGCTGATACAATTCCAAAATGGCCAATCACAGACAAGTGCGGGAAAAATGGCATATATAAGCCCCATAGGCGGGAATACACAGCATAAACGATTGTAAAACTAACTTGCAGCCAGAATGTCAGGAGTAGGTGAGGGTAGTTGCTTTCGAGCACAGAGGTGGGGCGTTGAGGAGTCCAGATATATGGTCTGGCTCCTAGTCCACAATCATGAGGCCCAACTCATGCAGGGCCAGGTCCTGTGGGGAGCATATAGGGCTGAGGCGTGGGACCAGTTGGCTCAAGATCTCACCAGTGCCACAGGGATTCCAAGGACTGGTGAGCAGGTCCGTCACCACCATGTGGACCTGAAGAGACATAAGCAGGACCAATTGAACCTTTGGATCCAGGAGGCCCGGCAAATGCCCAACGCCCCACTACTGAGTAAGTTACATTTAATTATGTATGTAAGAAATTAAACTAGCTGATATTATGGAGATGTGTATTCCAATATTACTTCATTTATATTACAGCTGCAGGTGTCCGTTCTGCGAACCGCAGAGCCTATGGTGATAGGCTGGTGCGGTTGCGCCACCAGGCAGGTCAGTAATCCTCTCCCAGTAACTGTAAAGAAATATAAAAGTATGACAGTTAGCAAAAGAGTGCAGTGTAGTCACTAAGTAATAAAATGTGCAAGTAACAGTGTAAGAGTGTTTGCAAGTATTGCTTGATTACAAAAGTGTGTCGCAGTCTGTAATCCAAACAGAAAAATTAAAATGTCTGAAATAAAGTCTGAAATAAAGATGCCCCACCTGTAATATAATAGTACACAACCTGCAGCAGGCTGAAAAGTACAGCTGCAGAAGATGAGCAAATCACGTGTGAAATATATCCCTGTTGAAATACTGAAACATGACAGAAGTGAGACTGCTGGAAAGGATTGTAATAACTACAGGTAGAACATGTCAATAAAGCCTAGAAGTAAGTACCATCCTGAATAGTAAAATTAAAACAAGTGAGAGAGTGTGAGAAAGAGTTATGAATCCACCAATAAAGTAGTAATAACCCCTGAATAAAGTATACTGCAGTCAGTACAGAATGAAATGAATGTGGCAAGCAGAACCAAACTGCGAAATGTGTTCAAAATGTTGCTGCAGCTGGAATGTGTATCCCAAATTCTGGATATGTTGCTCTCAGTCTGCAATATGCAGATAGTATGATTGTCTGAAATACCAAACATCCACAGTTGTCTATAGCTATATAAAGCAAATGTAGCAGGATGATGTAGCTGAACAAAGCCAGATTTGGACGTGTATGAATAACAATAAAATGTATATTGATGTAGCAGTAACAATCCTATGACCAACTTGAAGTAGTTATCACATAGGAAACTGTAGGTAGAACAGTAGTGTGTATATATCTGCAGCTATTAGAAATGTACAGCATATGTATTGGTATTTGAAGGTGTTAATTATATTTTCTTCACCCTACCCTATAACCACATATAATCCATTCTACGTGAAATTGGTATGTGCAATCACAATTAACACCCCTGGACATTTGTCCTGTTGGGTCATACATATTTACATGTACGTTGATGCATCTGCCCTGTTCATACATCCAAACCTGATGGCCTGTTGCCATCAATCAACTCTGCATGTTGTTGGACTGTGTATTGCTGTTCAAATTATGCATGTGTTATGCTCGCTGTTCAATGGTGTGAATATCTTGGTGTTTGGTTAATGGGAATACTAATGAATGCTGTTACAACTAATTGCGAATGGTATTGCATGTTACTAACCCAAACTGTCATGACATAATGCAAAACATAGGATGACAGGGAAGGCGGGTTCCAGCGGACCCACCTCTCCCACCTCAGCTGGCGAGTGCACCGGGCACCAGTGCCCAGTCTGGACCCTCCTCCAGTGGCCCAGTGCCACCTGCGGGTGGAAGCGCTGCAGGGGATGGGGCCCGTCCCCCCTCTGCAAGTGTGGCCAGAGGAGAACCACCACTCACCCACCGTAGCGTCTGGACTGTGGTGCGTAGGGAGATCTGGGACTCTGTTCTTGGGCCCCTACGCCAGCTTGAGGCACAGGTGGCACAACTTACGGGCATGCCTGTTGCCCGGCCTACACAGCCCCCAGCACAGCCCCGTCCTGGGCAGTGAAGGAACAGTGGCAACTGCCCATGGGTGGGGATATCAGTTCCACTGTTGCCATCTGTGGGCTCATGGGCTCTGGATATCCAAACATCCGTCCCCGTCAATTGTGTAACCCCCCCCACACGTGTCATACACCGCCCCTGTATGCGTCTTGTTTGTCTTGTCTGTTGACCTACCCAACCTACCTCCCCAGCTATACCGACTTCCTTTACCTGACATACCACTCTCACCTGAAAAAAAAAAAAAAAAGGGCACTCTGTACCCACAAAAAAATTATGCCCCATACATAGCTGCCCATTCTGCACACATGTCTGCTGGACATGGAAACTATCAATTACAATTGGCTGTACAACAAGTATTATTGTTGCCCTGACACCTCTCTCAGGGGTGGAAGGTTTCAAATGTCACACCAAATTATAAACATATACACAGCTGTTGCTGATGAAGAAATGGGCAGCTATGGGCCATACCTACATCCCTCCTGCAAAACCCAAGCTTGTTTCCCTACTGTCTTACCCTCTTTGTGACCCCTTTTAGCGCGGGTGTGCGCCAGAGTAAGCACTGTTAAGCGGTTGTAAGCGGGTGTGGGTGGAGCTGAACGCCAGTGCGCATGCGGGAGCTCCACGCAAACCAGCGCTAACCCGGTTACAACTGCTTAAAAGTGCCTTAGTCACTCTGATTGACAGGTCCTGTAGTCAGTTCAAAAGCAAAATAACATCCCAATGTCAGTCCCGAACCCAGGATCTTGGAAACAGTAGTCTGCATGACTTACCACTAAGCCATGACTGTTATATAAGAACATTGTGCTACAATAAATATATCATGTAATAGTAGGAATGAATGTAAAGGGAATATAGGATGTGTAGCACACAAAGCATGTCATGTATATTTACTGTCAAATCTAGTGGATTTCTATAATAGTAGTGTGTGAACAGAAACAGCCATGCTAGTTGGTAGCTAGTAGGTAATAATGTCAGTTATTATACATATATAAATGTATGTATATTTATATATATATATATATATATATATATATATATATATATATATATAGTTGTAGGTGTCAGTGTGCATACACACTTAGTACAGGAAACAGGAGAGATGAATGGAGAAATGTGAATCTACAACACAGCCTGAATCATGAGAGAGATACTAATCTTTACACTCACAGAACAGTGTCCACAGCATACCAGCATGGTCCCCGCCCTTACAATCTGAAAGGGCAATGCCTATCTCACATACCCTTTTATAGCACTGTCCTGAAATCACAGTGAGAACTGCAATCAGTACACAACTGGCTGCATGCAATTAGCAAATGCTGGCTTACAATTGGTGCAGAGGCCATCACATGGACTTATTCAGATACCTACAAAAGCATCCTGTACTCCCACTCCACACATGCAATACTTTCGTTGCACCATCTGGAGGCAGAGAGAGAGAGAGAGAAAGAAAAAAAAAAAGAAGCTATAGTAACGGTAACACAACCAGCTGTGAGAAACACATGTAATGTAAAGTAACAAGTTAATAGTCTACATACGGTGAACCCTCCATATGTGTCATTGGTCTGTATCTATAGGTATGTCTATGTGATAAGTTGTGTGCACGTAGTTTCACCCAAAGGGGATGACTATACATTACATGTCATTCAGTGTTAGGCCATGATTCTGGCACCAGTTGTCCGTTTCAGTGAGGCCTGTCTGTAGGATGTGTGTGTGTCAGGTGGTGTAACAACTATGGCGCTTAGTTCGCAGTCATCTGGGAACTTTGTCATCCACAACCCGCACATGTTTGCTTTCACATCTGAGAAGTAAATGCCAAACAAAAGGGGTCCTAGGACAGAGCCCTGTGGGATACCACATGTGACTGGCTTTGAGTCTGACATGGCTCCCGCAATATTGATATTATGGATTCTGTAGTTCAACCAGTGTGCAACCAATCATGTGACATATGTAGTAACATGTAAGCTGATGAGCTTGTCTATGATGCCTGAGTGGAGTACTGTGTTGAAGGCCTTAGGCAAGTCCAGGTAGGCTGTATGGACTGCTTTGCCCTCATCAGTGGCTGTAGTGACTGTTTTGAAAAGGTCAACCAGGTTCAAAAGGCAGGATCAGCCCATCACAAAGGCAAACTGGGTGGGATCAAGTGTCTGCAGGTACCCAATATCGCTGTATATGCGTCCCATAATGAATCATTCCATAGCTTTGCAGACCAGGCTGGTTAAGCTTATGGGGCGGTAGTTCACAGGGTCAGTAGAGGTGCCTCCTTAGTGAAGTGGGACCACTGTTGCTGTATGCCAGTGTTCAGGTACATATCCCGTAGTACGGCCAAGGTTAAATATCAGTCTTATATGCGGTTGTATCTCCTCTTGGAGTTCACGTAGCACACATCCAGGGATACCATCAGGTCACATTGATGCTGTGTGTTCTGCTTTCCTGAGGGCGGCCCTCACCTGGACATCTGAGATGATAGGGAGGTTACATTCAGCTGTGATAAGTATTTCTAAGTGTGGGGGAGAGGGAGGGGGGATATTTGCACTGAACCTGTCTGCCAGAATGTTGCCAATATCTGTGGGTTCAGTGAATGTTAAGTAGGTGTGTAGTAACTCAGAGCATATCTGAGGCTTTTAGTCCATATGTCTAACATAACTGAAGAAGGCCTTGTGGTTATCTATAGTGTCCGTGGCCATTTCCCTCTCAGAGTTGGCCGTGGATGTTGTTATGAGAGACCGTAGCTTATTACCAGTGCTGACCACAGATGCCTTCCCTTTATGTGAATCTGCTCTGTCCTGCAGTAGCCTCCTTCTATCGTTATACAATTTGCCTTTGGCTGGGGTCCACCAGACAGGATGCTTAACCTTTGTGCATAGGGTCTGGGTTAGAAATGTGTGTGCATGTTCCATGCATTCTTTGAGATGTCCGTGGGAAGCATTCGCAAAGGGGTCAGCATTGTGGGTTGTGGCTTCCACTGTCCCAGTGGGCTGCATGGATACCAGGTCAGTCCTAACAAGTGAAAATCTGTCTATTCACATATATATCAAAGTAGTCTACTGTGCTGGTGGTGGTGGTGGGATATGTATATCCAGGCCGATTAATTTGTGTCCAGATCACACTAGTGGATGGCGTTCCACATACAGTACCGTGATATGAACCCCCAGAGTGAGGTTGTGCATTGGACCTGTCTCAGTGTGCTGACCGATGGGGCTTGGTACTATGTTGTATGGAATGTGGCAGGTATTGTTGCACAGGTGTTGGCTGAGCACTGATATCTGGCCATGTACATGTGTATCCACCAAGAGACACACACGTGCTACATATGGGAGTAGTAGTACATCACTACAGTTGAGTATCATGTATAGTATGTGTGCCATATATTGCTGACATAGTTTGCTGATATCCTGTTTGCGTTCTCTTTCAGGGACATGGCGCGTTGGCGAAATCCTGCCTACTCTGCTGCAGAAGATGAAGAGATACACCAGAGCCTGGTGCAGGATTATGACATACTGTTTTCCCGCACCAGCCAGAATCAGCAGGAGAGGGCTGCACTGCGGCAAGACCTTGTCCGTAGGGTAAATGACATTGGCACGCATAATAGGACATATGAGCAGGTACGACGTCACTGCAGTGATTTAATCAGAAATGTCCATCAGCGTGCGTCGGATATCCACAGGCAACAGGTCGCCACAGGAGGTGGGGTGGCCACACATCCCCCTCACCAGACTGGAGGGGCTACTCCTAAGTGTTGTGGCTCCAGCCCAGGAACATCAACAGCAACACACCTGCATTATGATGGAGGCTGGATCCACACAGCAACACGACATGGAGCGTGCAGGTAATATGCCATATGTACACTTGACTGTTCTGTACACTGTTAGTTTATGCATGTGTAAGGTGTGTCCTTGGTATGTAGCTGTCAACATAGTATGCAATTGTGCAGGTGTGATATTGCCAATATCAGCAGCTGACATGTGAAAGGCAACTGGTGTACTACTGAACTATCTCATATGCAGTATCAATGGCACAGTTGTGCCCACTGACATTAATCCCCTCATTTCTGCAGGTCCCTCCGTTGTTACAGCAAGGCAGCCCATCCATGCTGGTGAGTGTGTTTTAACAATACCTATAATAGTCCTGATAGTGCTAGTAATAATAGTGTAACTCAGTAGTGCTCTGTGTGTGTACTGCGGGGTGTGCATCTGTGCATGTGTGCCTGTGTCCACGTGTGCATGTGTGCATGTGTGCATGTGTGCCTGTGTCCACGTGTGCATGTGTGCATCTGTGCATGTGTGCATGTGCGCCTGTGTCCACGTGTGCATGTGTGCATGTGTGCCTGTGTCCACGTGTGCATGTGTGCATGTGTGCATGTGTGCATTTGTGCATGCGTGCATTAGTGCATAACTGGTAACATTGTGTGGACATTGTAAACTGTGTTTCCTGTCTTCCTCCCACAGGTTCTGGTGCTGCTCTGGTGTCCTGCAGCAGGGAACCTGAATCTGGTTCCACAGGTACTGATAATGATGATATATGTTTAATGGCACAGGAAGGTGTGTCAGGGTCTGTCATTGGTCAGTCAATTGACAGTACACAACTGTCAACCCCATCATTGCGCACAGTCATCCTGCCAGTACATCCTATGTCACCATTGTCCCTAGGTGATGGACAGGATACAGTGGGCATTGACCAGGGTAATGTGGTATCTGTGGCACATGCTTCCCCACACAGCAGCCATGGGCAGGGTCCTGAGATGGTACCACACAGACAGTTGCCCATGGGTTCTCGTGGGAGCATCTGTGGGCATACTGCCTCTGGCAGATGTGCCCAAAGAGGTCTGTCAACCTCAGCTATGTTTCGGGCTGTCATGCAAGCACAGTCGCATATGGAAAGGTACACCAGACAGGGTCTGATGGAGCTGAGAGCATGTCGCACATCAATGACTGACAGTATGCGTGACATCGCGGATGCTATCCGTAATTTCACCGATGTCATAGACAGACGTTGTGGGGACATATTACAGCAGTTCCACAACCACATGTCCATGAACCATGGCAATGGTGGACGGTTGTGGCATCAACGTGGCCATATGCCAGCAACAGCAGCAGCTGGCAGTCAGCGCAGATGACAACAGGCCCGCGGATGCCCCCATAGTGCCAGCAGCAGCCCCAGCAATGCTGGGTCTGTGCTGTCATCAGACCGCCCCAGGAGACCACATGCACGTGGCTCTGGACAGCCCCAACAGGGATCTGTGTCCAGTCAACACACTCCCGCTTCTGATGACAGTACCCAGTCTGGCTTAGTACCAGATACGGTCCATAGCACCCCTGCCAGGCACAGGTACCATGTCCGTGCCCACAGACACTGATCTGTATGACCTGCTAGGTGCAGTCTGTGGATGTCCACAAACTCCAGTATATGGCAGCCATGAGGTGGAACTGTGTGCATGAATACACACATGCGAAATGTTAACACCTAGGGCTACCACATACACGCACACACTGCACCAACAGTGCCCCACCCTGTACTGCTGTCCCTCACCAACTCACATACACATACATGTCAATTGGTGGTATCAGTGGCAGACTCAGGCATACCTAATTCACACCCTGTGCATATGATGAAACTGTGCCACCTCCTGCAATCTCCAACATCAGTGCAGGAACAGGTAAACATGTTGCTGATGCACAGGGTGACTACATAGAAGTGTATTACTAGTATCATGTTGGTAACAGTACACTGTGCTGATATGACTGTGTGTATATATCCCAGCATGCCTGATGCAGTAACTGTATGACTGTCCTGAATTGTTATCTACACCCATAGTAAGTACCATAGTGTAACAGCTGCACATTATTGCATACCGGTGGTAAGGATGTCAACAGATAGCCACATACATAGGTAGCACAGGGGAGAAGCTAATGCAAGTAGTGATACGCAATGATGGACATGTACAGTAATGGTGTCATGTTGCCCACAACGACTATGCAATGTGGATGTTTGCGCATGTTGATATGTGTGCAGTACCAATTTAATACAAATTACAATTAAATATGACATAATATCAGTTCTACTATGGACATCTGATCTGTGCATTCCTGGGTACATGTTGATAGTGCCTGCATATTTGCACTGTTACCTACTGGAAGTGTTACCCTTTCTTTGTTGTACAATGGACTACTTCCAGCCCTGCTTACTGTAGCTTTGTTTCCTTGCATGTTTGCTTGAGGTTCCCTGGAACACTGATTCCACCTGCAATGCAGAGTTACAGAGCTTCTGTGGATTCCTAGTGACATCTGCATAGCGTACTATACGTATGTCAATTTTCCACCTGACAAAACGTCACTGTCTGTCCTGTTCGCATGTACGTTGCCTGTGACACATTGCATATGACTTACCTGGCATTTACCCACGTGTGCAGTCATATATGCCAGTGCTTTGAAATCAGTAGCAGTACACCCACACATACTCACCTTCAGTATGTTGTTCCCCATTGGCCCTATGTGTTGGTAATCACCATGGCACTCACACTACTATGGTAGCATGTGCAAAGGTAACCTGTGAATCACCTCTATGGTCCAATTGTGGTTTATGTGAGTCATGTGGCAATGTCACAGCTGCCACATGTATGCAGTCAACCCTCTCCCTTGGCCAGGAACGTACAACACATGTGTGAGATGCCACCACATAGACAATCTGGGGACTGAGCACTCTGAACCCAGTACTGCCATACCCTGTCAGGTGGCATGACATACTACAGTGACTACAATACCAGTCTGACACAGACCCGCACTGACAGCAATCCGATCACACTGGTGCATACTTGGAGACTCAGAATAGCATCCTGCCTGAGCATCACACACCTCCGCAGCTGGCACACAGGCATACGTTATGTCGGAACAGAGCACATGCCACACATAGCACACACATCCCGTGTGCCACACACTCACAGCCTGTAGGGCTACACAACACACCTGCTACAGATGTGTCAGGTACCTCTCTTGGCCGCTGCAGTGGGGTCCCGCTCAACAGGCTGTACATGGTGAAGGTCACAGTGATATGCCCATGGGGCACTATGGTCCACCACAAAACACATGCATACAGGTCAGTCAGAGGCATGGACACATATGACTTTGTCATTGTCCATGCCACTATGGATGACCTGAGATATACCTCCCTGGACTACATGATAGGGAACATAGAAGGGCTCTCTCAGCATGTGGCATGGGCCAGTATGAGCCTGACCTTGGTTGCCATCATACCATCACCAGGTATGCTACCACAATATGTAGGAAGGGTGTTCTATGTCTACATTCTGCTCAATCTCCAATGTCATTCATAGGGTATCCAATGGCTGTCAACGTGTGCTTACATGCTAGGGAAGTCACAATGATTTGTGAGGGGCAGCTTGCACGTGACACCCATGGGCCATTGTATATTGGCGAAGCCCCTTGATACACAAATAGTGCCTTTTGCTGCAGGACATGGATTACATAGCCACCTCCGCGGGTATCACACGGGATAGGACACTAACAGTAATGCTACACAACACCAGCAGTGTGCACCGCAAGATGCATGCACTGGACACTGTCCTCAGCACGGTAAACTGCAATATCTGTGCAGTACCAGATTCATGATTCACGGCTCACAGGTGCAACCCATCATTGCCAGGTTATACCTCATACCATGCCTGTTGTCCCCTACATATGTAACACACATGGACAGGGGGGTGGTATCTCAAGGCACCACAGATACACACACCTCCAGGTTGTTGGCACAGCACAAAGCATCAGGGCCTATCCATGAGCAGCTAACAGTGTGTTGGACTGCCTTCTGGTTCATAGCCTGGCACACACAACCCTCCCATACACAGGAAACCCACCTGTCCTCCCTAACAACACTGGCAATATGACAGTCTCTAGCAATGTCTTTATATGGCTGGACTGCATCCAGCCAAACATTGTGTGTGAGCATTACTGTAGCTACAACACACTAGCTGAAAGGTTCCCAACATGTAGTCACTGAATTGCAGTGGAACAACATGTTACCACTCCCACAACAGATGGGAACATGCAGCACCTGTTCATCGACTACATGTAAATTATATGGCCCAGACCAGATGTGTATCCCCTGCTGTTGGGATTATACCATATACCACTCACACTGTATATACACATACTAATATACAACACAAGTGAACCAGAACAGAACAGCTGCTAGAAACACACTTTTCAGTAAACGACCATCAGCATAAGGTTAAAATCTTCTTTTTTATTACATCCAGTAAAAAAACGAAATGAGCGCTTTCGCGTATATACCATACGCTTCATCAGATTTCATTCTACATTAAGGCAGCTCAGTTTATATAGTATAGTTCACATTTCAATTAACACAATTAACTCAATTACTTTATCAATTGGTAGCACCTCTGTCTTTTTCTAAAAGGTATAGCTAGCGCCTAAAGCAGTTTTGAATGTGTGCTTGTTAGCTATAGTAGCATCTAACAATTCATTGGTGCAACGTCTATGTATTATTAAATTAGTTCATATAAATATCAATCTACATAAAGTATTATATTTAATATAATAAAATAAAATAAAATAAAAATAAAAGTACAATAACATAAATAATAATAATAATAATAATAATCATGATTATGAATTATAGATTCTACCCTTTGATATAAAAGCCACAAAACAAGCCAGTAACATCCATATTCATATTTGTACCCTATATATAGTGAGGCAAATGAAATATCTCAGAGAAAACATCTAAATAAATAATAATAGATGAATATATTATTTATTAAAGTGCTAGTGCCTATAAATTATTATAAATAATTCTACACATATATAAATATAAATATAGATATATGTGTTGTACATCAGATGAACTGTATCAAATAAAACATCTAAATAAACACAATACATATAATGTTTTATTAAAGTGCAAATGCTTATAAATTATTACAACTAACCTTATGAATGTATGTATAAATATAAATATAAATAAATACATATTTTAAAACCATAATGCTGTATTGTTGCAATATAAATATGTATCAAGTAATGAACAATGGATCAATAATGATAACATAACAATCAATGTATATGTAATATTTCTATATGACCTACATAGCTTTATGTGTCCTGAAAAAGGAGGGAAGGGGAGTTGGGAGGGAAGGGGGGGAGGGGGTTACATGCACATATTGATCATATAATTTTTCTTTTAATTTTTCCTTAATATAGGCTTCATGGGAACATATTGATTCAAACCAGGTGGATGATGTGCTTTCATTTTTAATATCCAGTATAGTTCTCTTTGTTCAAGTATATTAACTGTGTCTCTCCTATTCCAATCTTTTTCAATAATTTGTAATACCCTAAATTTAAAGCTATGTGTTTCATACTGCTTTACATGCTTTGCCAAAGCATTAGTTTCATTGTTTTTCTTCATATCATATACATGATTGTATATTCTTTTCTTAAATTCTCTTTTAGTAAGCCCTATGTAGAATGCTGAACACTGTTCACATGTTGCTAAATAGACAACATTACAGGTATTGCATGAAGCATAGAAGCTAGGTCTAAACTCATAGTTCAAAGCAGGATGTGTAAAATTCTGGATCCCTGAAATGAACTTACACATATTGCATTGGTTGCATGCAAAGGTTCCTTTATTCAGATGGGGCTCTAAAGCCATAGTCATTTCTTTTTTATATGTTTTGCATAATAGCCTTTTTAGGTTCTTATTATTCCTATATATGAACCTGGGGGTTTCCCCTACTAATCTTGCTGTTCTATCATCTATTGTCAACACCTGCCAATGTTGTCTTATAATTTCTATAATTCTTTTGTTGTCATTAGTATATGTAGTAAGAAATTGTATCCTTTCTTGATATCTTGAATAAGATCTTTCATTATTATGTCTCCAACAATCTCTCTCTACCTGGGGTATAACTTTAGAGTCTGTTGTCTTAATTACTTGTTCTCTTGTTTCTTTAACCATCCTTTCGTCATAACCCCTCTCTATGAATAATTTCTCCATCAAATCTGCTTGTGCTCCCAGGTCTGACTGTCCTTTGCATATCTTATCTATTCTAGTAAACTGACTTCTTACTATGCCTCTAAAGACATGCCTAGGATGCATGCTATCAAAGCTGAGTAAAACATTTTTCCAGCAACTTTTTCTATATATGCTAGATATAATTTTCCCTTTATCTATCTTCAGATTCAAATCTAAAAAGTGTATTTCGGTATATGATGTCTCCATGGTAAATCTTAAAAAACTCGTAGTACTTTCTAGATATTGCAAGAAGCTCTCAAATTGTTCTCTTGTGCCTTCCCAGATTATTATTATATCATCCACAAATCTGGAGTATAAAATAATTTTCTTATATAAATCATTATTGAATAAATGTTCTCTTTCCCACCAATTAACAACCAAATTGGCGTATGTGTTGGCGCAGGGTGTGCCCATGGCAACACCCCACTTCTGCAAATATAATTGATGGGAAAAAGAGAAAACATTATTAGAAAGAACCAGATCTAGTAATTGACATATTAATATATTCTTATTACGGCTGATTTCAGGGTAATACTGAAGCAGTTCTCTAATACATTGTATGCCTTGGTCATTAGGAATACAAGTAAACAAACTTTGTATATCTAATGTGACCAATAAATGCTTCCCAGATATCAGTTCTACATTAAGATTATCAAGTATTTCCAATAGCTGATAACTGTCCCTTAAGATGGTGGGAATCTGGTTCAAAATATGTCTCAAACTCCTTTCAAGATATAGTGAAATATTTTGTGTTGCCCATCCTTCACCATCCACTATGGGCCTGAATGGGGGTGGAAGTATATCCTTATGCATTTTGGGTAAGGCTTTGATATATGGTATCCGTGGAGACTCTATATTGAGAAAATCATGTAATTCTTTGTTGACCTGGCGACACATTAGCATATCATACAATTCTTCCTTGATTCTATTCAAGATTTAAAATAAAAATGTATCAGAGATCTCGGCATATGTATCTAAATCACTAAGCATCAATAACATAGATGCATTATATTGTTCAGTATTAAATATCACTATGCCTCCCCCTTTATCGGCAGGTCTAATAATAATGGATGGTTCTTCAATCAGTTTCTGTAATGATAGTCTTTCATCTGTATTCATGTTAAAATAGAGACATTTCCTATTACCTCTGTAGAAATAATTATTAACACTATTTTCACAAAGTTTAACAAAGCATTCTACATGTGCTGGCAGAGGGGGACAATACATACTTTTTCTCTTGCAACACACAGCATTGCTTTCATTATCTAAACTTCTATGTCTTTGATCATAAAACATCAATTTCAACGCTAATTTACGACTAAAAGTCCTTATATCAATCAAAATGTCTTGTAGACAACTGGCTTGAGAAGGGACAAATGATAAGCCTCGGTTTAAGAGACTGATTTTTTTTTTCTGTATATACACATACCGCATGCGGCCCCTGCACAGTAAGACACAGTCATAATGTTATGCATTGCGAATACCATTTATCCACTTGAGGCACATGTCAGACATGGTAACTACTGAAGGTCACAGGTATACATGTGTATGTGTCACACACATACATCATGTGTGCATTGCCATTGCTGGTTTAAGCAATGTCATGCATTGTTATGAAAAACAACCCACACATGGTCATATTGTGTGACACAACCACACGTGGCAGTTGTGGGTTTCCAAAACATACCTATCTGTGCTCTGACAGTGGTAATAGACCCAGTAGCGGAGCACACTATTGGCATTACTGGGCAATTAGCCCTGTTTGGCTGTACTGATAGTGTGGTGACATCACCTGTGTTTACTGGGGGAATATGCAGCATCTGGTGTATTGTAGTAGTTGCCAAAAGGAGCTGTTCTTTCACACTTGCAATTGCACAAACCCTATTACCCTCTCACACTTGCAATTACACACCCTACTATCCCCACCCATCCCACACACACACACACACACTTGCCATTTGCAGGATTCATACCCCTACCTAACTATGTCACAACATGTAAGAGAAACACATTAGCAAAGTGCACTATTCGGATTACTAGGAGGTGCCTCTTCTCCGGCTGTACTTATAGGGTGCTGACATCATCAGTGTTTGGAAAGGGTAATGTGCATCATGTAGTGTTTTCTCCTGATTGCCAAAAAGCACATGTCTTTCATACAGAATTACACACACACAAACTCTTCTCATCCAAACACACACACTTGCCATTTGCAGGTTTCAAACCCCTACCTAACTATGTTATGACACTTGAGAAAGACGCATTAGCAGAGTGCGCTATTCAGATTACTGGGAAGTTTTCCTTCTCCAGCTATACTTATAGGGTGCTGACATCATCAGTGTTTGAAAAGGGTAATGTGCATCATGTAGTGTGTTCTCCTGATTGCCAAAAAGCACATGTCTTTTATACAGAATTGCACAAACACAAACTCCCCTCATCCAAACACGCACACTTGCCATTTGCAGGATTCAAACTCCTACCTAACTATGTTATGACACTTGAGAGAGACACATTAACAGAGTGCGCTATTCGGATTACTGGGAGGTTTCACTTCTCCAGCTGTAGTTATAGGGTGCTGACATCATCAGTGTTTGGAAAGGGTAGTGTTCATCATGTAGTGTGTTCTCCTAATTGCCCAAATGCACATATCTTTCATACAGACTTGCCAGCACATACACTCCCCTTATCCACACACTTGCCATTTGCAGGATTCAACCCCTTACTTAACTATGTTATGACACTTGAGACGGACGCATTAGCAGAGCTCGCTATTCGCATTACTGGGAGGTTTCCTTTCTCCTGCTATACCTATAGGGTGCTGACATCATCAGTGCTTAGAAAGGGGAATGTGCATCCTGTAGAGTGTTTTCCCAGTTGCCAAAAGGGGCATTTTCCTCACACAGACTTGCACACACAATAACCCCCCTCCACACACACTGGGCATTTGCAGGATTCAAACCCCTACCTAATTATGTTATGACACTCGAGACGGATGCATTAGCGGAGTGCACTATTTGCATTACTGGGAAGTTTCCCTTCTCCTGCTGTACTTATAGGGTGCTGACATCATCAGTGCTTAGAAAGGGGAATGTGCATCCTGTAGAGTGTTTTCCCAGTTGCCAAAAGGGACACTTCCCTCACACAGATTTGCACACACAACAACCCCGCTCCCCACACACACACACACACACACACACACACACACACATACTGAGCATTTGCATGGTTCAAACTCCTACCTAACTATATTATGACACTGGAGGGAGACGCATTAGCAGAGCGCGCTATCCGAATTATTGGGCATCTGTTCTGCACCTGCAGTATTTATAGGGTGCTGACATCTTTATTTCTACAGAGGTATGTACATCTAGTACTACCTGTCAGGTTGTGGATAGCATATATATGCATTTGCAGCCACCTACTTCAGGGTCAGATATGCACATCGCACTGGCAGGTTATGTTCTATACCATGCTTCGTGACCACAGGACATGTAACACACAACACAACCAGTCCAGAACACCACTCCCACATCCAGGACACACACTTTGCTTCCCTGGGAACAGTGCCGGGATATGCAGGTGTTCACATACACCATTCCAGTTGTTAACATCAGGTACAGGCATATTGTGTGTGGGAACTACTCAGGCCTCTACAACATTACCCTACAGCCACTACAATTTGTGGGTCCATGTGCTATGGCAGAACCACTCACCACAGCCACATGGGGGAATACTTATTGCACCTGCCCATCTGCAACATGGGTACTCACTGTTCCACGCCAGAGGTAGACCACCATTGTTGATATCTGACCATACCCACCTTTCCCTGGACATCCATATCCCATCCCCACCCCCAGGCAAGGTTGTCACTGCAAACAAACTGTATTTAGCACAAGCAGACTCTACACTTGTGAAGACTGGGGTGGAAGACTTCAAAGGACCCATGCTGGGGGACTATACTGGCCACTCTGCATAATCCTTAACAATTGCATTCTATGAGCATGTGTAAGGTTTGCATTGATCATGCTATCCCACATATACCCATGATTGCTCCACAACAGGACACCTGCCAGGTGTACACCAGCCATATATGAGCTGTCCAACAGACAGAGTGAGCTAATACATTGCAGAGCTGTAGCCCACAGAGGGAGGACATCTCTGAACAGTACCGGCACGACACTTCAATCCCACATAATCATCACAACACAGTGTTGACAGTGAAATTGTCCAGACAATACAGATAGGGCTCCCCTCAGTCTGTTATTGATGCCCACTTACTGTTAGAGGTCCTCAACAACCCTCTTCCAGCACACGCCAACAACATGGATGTGGCTTAGCACATTCAAACCCTGGGATCTCCACTGTGTCCCTGCTTGACAGAAGCACGGCACACTAGCCTCACACGTTGCCTTATGTGACCTACTTTACAGTGGCACAGTAGCCTACTGTACTGGGGATGCAGATGCCAAGCAAACTCTGGCTAAGCTGTCATTCCCTAGGGCAAACAGCCTAGTATTGACCTCTACACCCATATGTTTAATTGTCAGATGCACAATATTTGTTGCTGTTAGACTGTTTGCAGGTCTTTATTGCCATAGCATTCCCTGTTCCTATGAACAACTTGTGTATATGTGGAAGATGTTTGAATATGAGGGGGACCCACTATATCACTTATGTCTCTGTAGTCATTTACTGTGTGCACTGGGCAGATTGCTGTGTTGTGGTTCATTCCTGGAATGACACGTACAAATACCAGATATGTGTGGCCAACTGCTAAACGGAGATATGGCCTAAGTGTGTGAGCATGCCCAGTTCAGCCTTTCCATGGCATGTTGTCTGACATAGGCCTCATTTATCAAAGTGTGCGAGCATGCCCAGTGTGAGCTTTCCATATGTTGAACTCTGCAGTCCACCACATATTTGGGTGAGTGTGAACTTCAACAATATCTCATGTTTATGGTTGTGTGTTGGGTGTCATGTTGTGTACTTACTGGCCAACTGCTTCGTGTCTGACCACAACAGGGATTATACTGTGCCTGCAGGGATTGCATGGAATACTTTGCATACAGTTGTCAACATCCTTTCATAATGACCTAACACTGTAGTATCGTATAGTGTACTGGTTCAGTACTTTCACTGTGGTGGACAGTATCCTGGGCTTTAGTCCTATCACTGCTTTAAATCTTCATAGTGAGCACAACAGACTGTGTAGGGGACAGTTATGCACATATGACCATGTTGCATTATGTTCAGATATGGACTACCTAAACCAGGCTTGTCCAACATTGGTAGTGTATTCCACAACATAGGTGGACATTGGCAAACACTAGCAATGTGCCCTAGGCCATTTCTGATGCTAGTCAGAGAGTGTGTTTGTCCTTCGACACACATTGTAACTGGAGTTTGCCATGACATATGTCATGGTTAGTATACTGTGCCTCCATCTACCTGTGACATAACAGTGATACCCAGGGTAAACCTACCATCTCCCATCCACTCATCAAGATTCCTGTTGAGGAGTGTTGATGGGTGACTCTTTGGCTAACCTGTACTGGGAGTTTACTCAAGAGTGGGGGTGGCTTCTGTGTTACGGATCATTCAGTACAGCTTGTACTATGTATGTCAGTGCTGGGGTTCAGGTCTCTCATGTGCATAGCTCACTGCCATTCAGATTGTACAAGGTGCAGCATGTTCATTGATTCCAGCTTGGACATGGCTTCATACATCAGGCACAGCTTGCCTCTGGGTGGGCAGTATGGCAGTGTGTGGAGCTGCAGTTTGTTTAATCAGGCAACACATGGCATCTGTTCATGCTCTTTGCTACTCCTGGTGAGGTACTGTTGTGGGATTTACAGTTGATGGAGGTGTCTGCTGATGTACATCCCACAGGGGCTATTGTAGTCAATTGTGACGCTGATGAAGGATGACTGCAGAGCCACAGTGACCTCCCCTTATCTAGATCTGACAACCTTCATAATTAGGTGTGTATATCGTATGTTTCTGTGAACACTACAGCCACATGTTTGTCCAATGCAGGATATCTATCACTTTGTGTCCCCAGGTCTCTCATTACATGTTAGGTACGTAATGGGTTAACACCTGTGTGGTAATTGGTGGGCACTTACTGTATATCCACGGTGGTTGACTATACACATTTCTGCAATTAGCGTGCTGACATGGCTATGGCACCAGTTGTCTGTTTCTATGTGGCCCTTTTGTGGGTTGCTTGTGTCAGCTGGGGGTCAGATTTGGTGGGCAGTTTGTACTCCTCTGCATACATGTTCAGTCACAGTCCTTCCATGCTGGCCTGTACCTATGGGACATATATACGGAACGAGGGAGGCCCCAGGACCAAGCCTTGTGGGATGCCACTTATATCTGGTTTGTAGTCTGACATGGATGCAGCATGTCTGACCATGTCAGTTCTGTCCTTGGTCTGGTTTGCAACCCCTCTACTGACATAGGGGTTTATATTTAAGCTGGTGAACATATCCATACTGAACATGTAGGGTATTGTCTGGAAGCATTTGCACGGTCCAGCTATGCTGTGTGGACCACATTGCCCTCATCAATGACCTTAATGACTGTTTCAAATGGGTCAAACATGTTTAGGGGCAGAATCTGCACTTATGACAGCCACACTGGGTAGGTCCAGTGTCAGTAGGTCCCCGATAGCTTTATGTCTACGATACATGCTGATCCTTTCCATAGCTGTGCAGACCAAGCTTGTCAGGATCCTGGGGTGGTATTTTGCAGTATCCATTCAGGCAACACCTTTGTTGAAAAGGACCACTGTTGTTGTACACTGCTCTTTGGGTACATATCCTGTGGTAAGGCTGACATTGAGCAGTAGTGTGATTTGGCATTCCATTCTTCTTGGAGTCCATGTTGGACTCAGCCCAGGACACCATCTCATACCTTTGCTGCTGTGTGTTTTGCTTTGTAGATGATGGCTGTTACCTCAGCATCTGCAATGTCAGGGGGCCAGCAGTCTGCTGGGATAGATATTTTGCATTCTGGGGGGGGGGGGGGTTGCACTGCACCTGTCAGGTTGTATGTTGGCAATATGTGTGTGTGTTTGGTATGTTGTTTGTAATATTTGTGTGATTCAGAGCATATCTGTGAATTCCCAACATGGTTCCTACCATCAGATGAGTATGCCTTGTGATTATCCTTAGTGTCCTGTACAATTTGTATCTTCATAAGTTCATAGGTTCATACTAGGCTATCCACCCTAGGGCATTTGTAAGCCTAGCCAGAGTGTGTGTGTCTTTCGCCATCCCTTGCTATGTGAATAGTATGGCCATTTATGATTTACGTTACTGTGCCTCTGTCTGGACGTGACACACTGAAGACCCCCAGTGTACATCTACGATCATCCATCCACTTGGCAATATTCCTGTTGAGGGGTGTCAGTGAGGGGCTCTGCCAAACATGGAGTGAGATCCTGTTCCAGGGTGTGGGGAGCCTCTGGGTTATGTATCTATCCCTCCACAACATCCTATTTCATTATGTGTTGAGGTTGACATCTGTCACTCTCACAGCTCCAATGGCTTTGATTTCCTGGGGTGGAGCATGTCCATTACTCATGTGTTGGACATGGCCTTGTACAACAGATATACAATGCCTCTGTGTTGGCAGTCTGTGACTGCATTCAGCTGGGGTGTCTACAGCCAGGCAGCATATGACATATATTTGAGACCCTTTATCCTCTTGGTGAGGTACCTTTGAGGTCTTTCTAACCGCTGCAGGTGTCAGGTAAGGTACATCCCATATGAGTCATTGTACTAGATTATGGGTCTGATAAGAGAACAGTACAGGGGCACAATGACCTCTGTTGATGTAGATGTGAATCCTTTCATAATACGGTGTCCAATATAGACAGTCTTCCTAGCCACATTGGCATTGTGAGTGTCACATAACAGGTTACTGTCCACTTGTGTCCCTAGGTCCCTGATTACTCCTTGCATACATAATGGTTTACCACCTATGTGGTAATTTGTGAGTACCTTGTTTGGTATTTGGTGGGACATTCATACTGCCCAGTGTCTTCAGGACGTCTGGGTGGGGTTTCTGTGTGTGGAAGTGTGGTCTGTCGCATGCTACGGACTGTACAGCAGTTTTCACTACAGTTAGGTGCACATGGGTGGTCTCCACTGCTTCGTGCATTGTCAGTTACCTGTTCGTATGGGTGTCTGTGCTGCATATGGATACTCCCCCTCCTTTGATGTTTTGGTCCAGGTGTTGGGGCCATAACGCATGATATGAGTTATAACCTGGTAGTGCTGGTGTGCTGTCAGTAGGCTTGCAGCAGGTTTCTGTCACTGCACAGACATCGATGTTCTCCATACTAGGAAGTGCCTCAGGAGCATGCATATTGCAGTTTACACATCTGGCATTGGTCAGCATTACCCTTATGTTTCTTACCACTTATGTTTTCTAGGGTGGTGGGTTAGTCTTTTCGGCCTTGCCTACGTATGGCTCTATGGAGGTGGCAAAAACCTCATCCAATATCCAGACGCCCAGGGGTAACAGGTGCAAGCCATCCCTGGGACAGCAGCATGGCTTGTCATGCATGACATCTCAAGCAGACAGACATTAGATCCTCTTGGACTGATAGCTGTAATTGTGCCACCTGTTAAAGCTGATCATTCTGTGTTTGTACTGTGGCATCATTCTTTGTGAGGGTTGGATGCTGCAAATGGCCAGTGTCATACCGGCCTGGAGTACATACTCAGAGAGCTCATCCATGTCTCTTTTCATGTAGTCCAGGGAGGTACATCTCAGGTCATTCACACCAGCATGGACAATGACTGCATCATATTTCTACTTGCTTTGGGGTGACCTGCATACTTGTGTTATGTGGCGTATTGTAGCAGCCTACAGGCAGCTTACTGTACCCTTTCCCTTGTTCAGTCTGGTGAGTGGGACAGAAGTGTGTCTGCCTATAGAGACACCTATTACAACTGTATCAGGCATGTTGTTTCTCCTTCTGGCCTGTGACTGTTTGGCACACCAGCTTTGTGTACTATGTGTTGCATGTGCTATGTCTGGAGGTTGTGGTTGCTTGGGGGTCTGCTTTGGAGGCCTCTGTTGGTGTGGTGTGTTTGTAATTAGGGCCTCTGGGAATGTTTTTCTGTGTTTATGTGTTTGGTTTACAGTTGTGATAGGTCTATGTGGGACTGGG
Source organism: Protopterus annectens (assembly GCF_019279795.1). Classification (NCBI taxonomy): domain Eukaryota; kingdom Metazoa; phylum Chordata; order Ceratodontiformes; family Protopteridae; genus Protopterus; species Protopterus annectens. The sequence goes on along the minus strand of NC_056739.1, from coordinate 684,280,283 downwards.
TTTGTTGTGTGTGTGGTTACCTTCTCCTCCTGACTAGTTTTGACAGTACTGAGTTGGGGGAGCTCAGCCTCCGGTTTGGATAAATGGTTGCATCGCTCACATATATTTGTATTTATTGGGGGGAGTTGAGGGTTATCTGTGTACTTGGGGCAGGTGTAACATTGCCTCAGGATTCACATATTCTACGTGTTGTAGCTGGCCTTAGTGGATTGTATGTGTGGACATATTTTATTGCCATACTACTGATCAGTGATTACTTCCCTTTTTATGTTTGCTCTATCATGTAGTAGCTTCCTCATTCTCTTGCATGTTTTGGTAATGGCTGGAGTCCAGCATGCCAGATGCCTGCGTGTATGGCATTGTGTCTTGTTGTTATTTGTGATTGCATAATCCAAGCATTCCTGGCTGTGTTCATGGAATGCCTGTATAACAGGTTCTGCGGTGTGTCCCATATTTTGCACCTGCACAGGGCCTTTAATGGATTCCACATCAGTTTGGAGGGGTGCAACTTATGCTTTACACATGTTTTTCACTGTGGTTTTCTGGCCAGGGACTGTGGTCAGGATGTGTATATCCGGTGTGATTACTCTATGGTCTGGTCTTACGAGTGAGGGATACACTTCTCATCTTGCCATCCAGTACGCATGTTGCTGATTATCACATCCAGTATGCTTAACCCTCTTGTTGGAGTGGTACGTTGTTCCTGGGCATTTTGGTTTATGGATTCTAGGAACTTTTCTCCTACAGTGTTGGTGCTAGTATAATGCTCCCAGTGTATGTCTGGGTATTTTCAGTCAACCAATATAATGTGGTTTGGGGGGCTTGATATATTCATGTATTCCAACACAGGCCAGGTGCAGTTACTGGTGTTAGGATGGTAGTCTGCAGCAGGCTATATACTGGGAGGTGCTTTTAGCTACTGGTACTTGACCATGGCTAGTCCATGCTGCTTCTTGTTGTGGTACCAACATGGGGGTGTGGTTATCCTTGACAATTATTGCTAGTCACCCTCCTTTTGTAGCTTGTTCCATGTTTTGAGGCAGTACAGCACAGCATGAGGTGTAACCTGGTAGTGTTAGGGTGCTGATGTGTGCCTTGACCCAGTTTTCTATTACAGGACAGATATCAACATTCTCCATACTGTGTGCATTTACACTGCACGCATCTTGCTGTTTAGACTTCTGGCATTGGGTAGCATTACATCTAGGTTCCTATCCCTTGTGGTACCTATGAAGGTGGGTTTGTGTTTTGAGACTTACCTATTCAGGGCACACTGTGGGTACTGACAGCCTTTGCCAGTATTCATGAGGCCTGGACTGATAGGTGCACGCCACCCCTAGCAGGTTGTGCATCATGTCATGCTCAGCATGTCTTCCCAGGCTGAAACACATTGGCTCCCCTTTGACTAACTGCATTACTTCGGCCAATTCTTGCAATTGATCATCCCATCGTCATATTGTGGCTTCATGCTTGGTGAGGGTGGATGTTAGTCAGGGTCTTCACGTGTGCATATAGTACATGGTATTACATTACTTAACACATGGCATTCATGCCTCAGGTGGTGCTGCAGGGCTGCCTCTGTCGGATGCACATATTACACTCCCTGTACATGTTTGAGAACAGGTTATGTCATTTTAGGCATCCATGTTATTATATGAGTGAGTCAGAGAGGGGTATCATTCCCAGGGTTCCTACTGAGCCAGTGTATGTGCTATGCGTTGCCTCTTTGCCAAGGCCAGGGCATACTGGGCATGCCTCCTTCTGCCTACTGGGGCAGGCTCAGGTTGTTCCTCCTCCGAGTCACGCTTTGCCTGTGTTGGCTTTGGCAATGGTGGGGGGCTGTTTGGCCCGGCCCTATGCTGGTCCTGCTGCAGCTGTTTTCACAAGATCATATTATGTAGCATAGCACATACCATGACAATTTGGGTACATGTAGTTGGTGAGTACTGCAAGGCTCCACCAGATGTGTCCAGACACCGGAACCGTGACTTGAGCAGCCCAAACACACGCTCTATTACATTACGTGTTTGTGCGTGTGCCTCATTATGGTGTTCCTGTTCAGGTGTGTGTGCATTTCTGATGGGTGTCATCAGCCACGGCTCCAGTGAATAACCTGCATCCCCCACTAGGTGTCCGTGTGGGATGTCCCCATTGGCAAATGTCTGGTACAGCTGTGTCAAATGCCAGATGTGGGAATCATGGTAGCTCCCAGGGCAGCCAGCACACACATTCATTATTATGCCCTGGGCATCACACACGACCTGGCAGTTGATGGAGGGGAAGCCCTTGCAGTTAATGTAGGCCCTACCCCGCTCACCGGCTGGTGCTTTGATGCATATGTGCATGCAGTCTATTGCACCCACTACCTCAGGGTATTCCGCTATTTGCTGGAAGAGACGCATATTGCTGGCCAATACCTCACGGGCATTGGGGAAATATACATGATCACCGACATGTGCTGACATGGCATCCAGGAACTGGTGCAGTACCCTGGAGGCTGATGCCTGTGATATCCCCATCACATCACCAGTTGGTCTCTGGAAGGTACCCTTTGCTAGTATTCTTAGGCCAACACATACCTTGGTTTCCACTGGGATGGGTTCCCCACTGTTGGTTCTGTGTGTGAGGCGTGGCCTGCACAGCTCGACAATTTGCTGCAGGAGGTATATGTCCACTCTATAGCGCTCCACTATCTCCAGCTCATCTAACCGCTGGTAGATGACCCTGGGCCTGTACACTCTTCTCCGTCTCCTCACTGTGGGTTGTCTGGCACCATCTGCATTGTCACCACCCTCAGCAAGTCGCCTATGTCTCATTATGACAGCTATGGCAGCCCCTAGCATTTCTGCTCTGAGTTCAGCTTTTTCAGTTTTTACTTCTAATAACTTACTCCTGTCTTGCAGTGTCTCTTGAGAGATACATCCTGCACTGCTGTTTGCAGAGTTTTAAGTGCTTGGCTGAGCTACTATTCTGCCTGTGTAATTGCCTGCTGCTAATTGTTTTCACCTGCTAGCTCCAGCAGTATTCCCTGCTAGCTTCCTACTAATTCTGTTGCTTCCTTTTTCCTTTATGTTTCCTCAGGGGGGAGCAGCGTGCATACCAGCAGAAACACGCTCACAGTGGCTTACACGCGCGCACACATGCTTACATGGTTCGGTATCTGCTTATTCGGTTAAAACGCGCGCACACCAGCACAAACAGTGTTACAACTCTGCCAACAGGCTCCCACATGCTCAGTCTGCCCTACATGCGCGCACACTAGCGCAAACAGTCTTACAAATCTACCAACACGCTTCCACATGCTCAGTCTGCCTTACACGCGCGCACACTGTCCTACTCATGCATCATGGTGCGCACACGAGCGCATGCATGCCCAGCAAGAAACTTTGGTGTAAGTAACAGTGTACACCTTCCATTTCTTGACTTTCCCATGCTTATCTTGTGGCACTCCTCTTTCCATGATCTGTGTCTGTCATCTGTCATGTAACACTGACATCCAATGAACTGCATTTCTTTCTACCATTCCCCCCTGTGATGTCACCTATCTCCTACTCTATTCCTCCCCATTATGTATCTCTTACACTACTCAGAATGTGCTCATTTGCTATGTGACTGTGGGATTCAGTATCCTAACCCTCATTTACATCAGATTGCCTACTAATGCTTAGTTACATGCCTTAGACTCAGCTTCCCCCCTTAGCAACCACTACACGGTGGCCATGTTGTTTTTGGTCTGCTGGTCCCTGCATTGTCATTCCATGTATTGCATAAAACCCACATTTGTGGGTTTATAACCTTCATTTTTATGTTTTATACAGCGCAGCCCGTTTGCGCGGGGCTGCGCTGCGTTTAAACATCGGCGATCGCCGAAAAAAAATTATATTTTTTTAATATTTGCATCGGGGTACCTTGCCAGTGGCCACATATTTGGCCACTGGCATGCTGCCTGACACATATGCACCCTTTATTTGGAGCTGACATGGCTCCATTGTGATTTTTGCAGAAACGTACTCAGTTGTCAACTGAGTACATTTCTGCAGCTAAAACGGCTCTTACACGGGCTGTTTTCTGTTTCGTGGATTGCTACTCTACCTCATTTACATGCCTTTCGGCTGCAAGTGAGGTATTTAGCATATCCTCGCCCAGTCCGTGTAAGAGACATTTTAGATGGTCTCTTACACGGAGTTTCGGGCTGTTCCTGGATCGCGAGGCTTGCATGGAGTGTTACACATCTCTTACACTCCGTGCAAGCCTTCGTGAATCCTGCCCAGGGAGTGCTATAGCAGACCAGTTTTACTGCAAATGCAATAATGGCTTTTAAAAGCTGATATGCATTTAAGAGAAATCCAAATCAGCCAACCATGCCCCCAGCATTTGGCCCTGGGCCAGTTCCCCCCCATCACCGCATACTAGCTACGCTTCTGGATAATTTTGACAGCTGAACGGGTACAGGGGTATTTCTTACTGCATTTGCTTGACACACTATAATGCTATTCAGCATACATTTTAATTAGTTAAATATATTAGGGAGCCATGTATTTTTCTGCTAATTGATTTAGAATCTGTAACACCTTGATTAGCGTTATGTGCTAATGTGTGTTTGTTTTTTTAAAATAATGCTGAACATTCTTCAGCCATAAGAATGTACTATGCTGACAACAGACAGTGTAAGAATTTTCTCATGCTGCCTGACAGTCATTTATTAACTCTTGAATAAAGTCCATAGAACAAACAAAAAATAAATAACAGTTGTATAACACTGAAATTCAAACAAACCAACTATAAAAACAAATACTTTATTAAGACTTCAAATAGAGTTAGTGCTTTTGTCTCTGCAAGAGGCTTCTTCAGATTGAGAGATGTACATATATATAAAGTCTTTGTAGGCAAAAATTTAACACACAGTAATTTTGGATGCTAAAAGTGTCAACAGTACACCACACATCACCTCTCCAAGGACATCATAATACACAAAATAAATCATATGCTGAGGTAAAAGATTAACTTATCTAAACCTCAAAGACCTCTAAAATGCAACACAGGCATAAGAACACTAAGCAAGTTAAGCCTACCACCTCACATAGCACAAGGAGTCACAAACTCACAGATGCTGAGGCAGACATTGGCACAACCAAACATTCTTGCTGTAGGTGATGCCAATGAAAGACATATAGATGTACCTCCTACTATGATGAGCAAGAAAAGACTGACAGTTGCTTGTTTGATACTTGGATACACCAGATCACACACACACACACACACACACACACACACACACACACACGCACACACACACACACACACACACACACACACACACACACACACACACACACACACACACACACACACACACACACACACACGCATACACATTCTAGTCCTTGAACAACAAGTACCAATATGACTTTGTCATAGTTCATGTGGATGTCATTGACTTGAGATGTACCTCCCTGGACTATATAAAGAGAGACTTGATGAAACTCTCAGACTGAAATATGAACACAAAATAATTGAATTCAATAACTGTCTTAGTGTTTGGTGTCATTTGAAGGGGTCTCAATATCTGTAAAACTGGGAGGATATGATCGACAGACCATGCTGCTTCATTAGGGATGGCCTGCATCTGTCCCCTCTAGGGTTTTGATTTTTGGCAAAGATGTTGTCCACCACCTCCGTGCCTTGTTTGGGCAATGCCAACCTGATAAATCTGCCATCATAATGAAACAAGCAAAGGAAAATATCAAGATGTTTCTCTAAGACAAATTATCTACTTCTGTGTGATACATTGGGAAGCTTCATATCCCCACCGAACCCAGTTAACACCACTGAAAACATGGAAACGTAGACCACCACACTATAGCACAAGAAACTCCACTTCCTACATGCACTTTTCATCCTGGAGGACATTGTCATCTGTTTAGTGAAGAAGACATGGTTTAAAATGGAAATCACTCTGGCTGTGCAGGACTATAATGCCTTCCAGATGTTTAAGCCAGCTAGAGTACAGGAGGGGAAAAAGGTGAAGGCATCTCCATCTTCATTCAGAGGTGACTTACATCAAAGCTTGTAAAGCGCCATGATTCATGTTTGAGTAACCATCAGAAAGGTCCCATAACCTATATCAGCTAGCTATAGAATTCCCTCAATGACCCAAGAAAATGACAACCCTTGTCTGCAAGAACTAGAATTACACAGTATTAAACCCAGTGCCATTTTCCTAGGTGATCCAAACTATCTGTTAAACTGAGAAACCTACACACCAGTAGTACACAAGAACAGAGATTCCTGGACTTTGTCAATACAAATGTCCTCGAAAAATTTGTCAGAGTACCTGCGGGAGAAATAACATCTTAGAGCTTCTCCCTACTAATATGGGAATATCTCACAGTGTCCCTTGCATATCTTAATCACTTGTTAGCTTTGGCCATAAAGCTGTCTCCACTGAAATAAAATTTAAACCAGAGACCCCTTCCACCCAAGGTACATTTAGAAATTTTTGCAAGATAAACAAACCACTCTTAAGTGATAAATTGGAAAGCTTCAAATCCCCACCAAATCCACTTAACTCCACTGAATATGTAGAAATGTACACCACTACACTCTACCAGCATACAAGACTGTACCCTGTAGGAACAAGCACAGGGCAAACCCATGTGGTAGGGTCATGATATCAACCAGCTTTGTAATAAAAGGAAGTGAATTGTGACCAAAAGTATGCAGTGTAATTCCTAGAATGATAGAGCTGTCATCACTGAAATAATCAAATAAACCAGGATCTTAAAAAAATCTGCCAAATCCAAGTCTGAGACAAAATTATCTATCCAAGCCAAAGATAATCAGAAGGCCTTTTTTAGTCATGTAGGTAATCTCAGAAGTACACTGCAGCAATGTGCTGAGCTGATTGTGAATGATGCTGCCTACACTGAGGTGACAATGTAGTGAAGTTACTGGCTGATAAATTCAGCACTGACTTTAATCCTCTCTCCCTGCTATGTGTCCCACAAGAGATACTTCATATTGGTTTACCTCCAGCTACTGCACATTGCCTAGTCCTAAAACCACTATAAAAAGTTAAAAATACTGTATCAATGTGGCCTGGCAATATCCATGGGCACATCTTAAATAGCATTAAGCACAATTTAGCCACACACATAACAGTTGTCAACCTCAGTCTCCATACAGGTCTTGCACCCAGTGAATGAAGAACAGCTACAGTCATTCCCTTGCATATGACAGACCCATGAAATTATAGAACCATAAGTCTGCAACTACTGTAGACAAAGCCATGGAAAGACTGACAGAACTAATCAGTAATGACTTAGGGAATCTTCAGATCTATCGTAGTTTGGATTATTCAAGTGTATATGATGCTCACTCTATCTGGTGGACTTTCTTGAAAAGGTTACCAAAGCAATGGATGAAGACAAAATGGTACAGACTGCATACCTCAAGATGGCCAATGCTTTTGACAATATACCCCACTTAGGCATAGTAGAAAAGTTAACTAAACTGGAAATAAACACCTACATCATCCACTGTATAGTCAACTGTCTCCAGAAGTTATTTCCACAAAGAGAACAGTCAACATTGGTGTCCCCCAGGGTTCAGAGAAGAGATCTCTACTGTTTGGCAACTACTTCTCTGAAGGAAAAGAAAATACTAAGAAGCTCTGGCTGACTAAGTTTGCATATAACTGCAAGCTAGGGGAGTCATTGAATCCATAAATAACTTAATAATCCTGCAGAAAGGCACATTCCAAATAAATAACTGGTGCTAAAATCATGAACTGAAACTGAATGCTACAATTGCATTATCATATATTTTGGGAAGTCATCTTACTTGAGGAGCTACAACATTGAGAATGCACCCCTGCAAGCTGACCCAGTTGTTTAGCATTTGGGAACATATGTGGACATTGCCTTAACATTGACCAACATGTGTCCAGTGTTGGTAGAAAGTCTTTCTATGTTGTACAGCTTATAAACAAAGGAATTGTGTCAAGATCTAGGTATGTCATTGTCACCCTTTTTTAAGCTTCTGTTAGACCAGTCATTGAGAATAATGCCCCCTTTGGTATGAATCTGTCCAGATATGTGCAACAACTGGAATACCCACAGAGATATCTTCCTAATAAGATACAAGGCCTAAACAATATGTCCTACATGGACTGACTCAAAGCTCTGTCACTGTACTTGTTATCCTACAAGACTACTAAGAGATGACCTGTGTCTGACATGCAAGGCATCCTCAGACCCATTACTGATGGATTTGCTGCATGCCAGTAAGTCAAATGGCATCAGAAATGCTTTGCCTAGGAATCTAAACCTCCCGTGCAGCATCACCCGAACAATTTGGAGTGAAAGGTATATCTCATAAAGGGTACTGATGCTCTGGAACAAACTCCACATCCATGTAAATCAAAGCTCATTTCTCTCCATGAACTAGGAACCCAAACAGATAGACAAACAAATGAGTGAATAACACACCACCTTTGTGATGCACAGAAGGACAACTCAAAGCCAGCTGTAACGTACCAAAGCTTTATTCCAAAGTTAAGCGCTTTCATTCTTACTGTTTTCAGAACTTCATCAGAACTAAAATCATTTATTAAAACACTGCTTAAATAGCCAACCACACATGATATAAAAGTCACATGATAAAACACACTGTCAAAGTGCTTCAATTTTAAAATTCAATTAATTGAAACAGTGTCATTTAAACAAGGGTAGCTTGTGGCATTTAACTGAATTTCCCACCTCAGTTCACAGTCATCCAAATGTTCATCCATTATCCTACCCTGAATGTCCTTCCTGATTTGTTCAATAATTAAGAAACCAAAGCTGTGTGTATCACAAGGCATTTGTAAGTTTGTTTTTCCTAATATCTAAACAATGCTCATATATGTGGCCTCTTAACCTCCTAGAGGTTTTCCCAGATAAAAAGCGGGGCATTGTCAACACTGGGCTAATATACTATGTTTGTAGAACTACAATTAAAATGCTCAGTGATTTGCTAAGTAACCCCTCTTACTGTAAAAACATTGCCACATACAGTCTTGGGACAATGTGGGCAAAAACACTTTTTTCATACCATATTTTTTATGATGAGCCCCTTCTTGTTTTACAATTTTTAAATATGTTTTAAAAGCTTTATCTCTCCTATAAACAAATTGTGGTTTCTCCCCTATTTTATTTAATATGCTAGTATCTATATAAAATATATTCCAATATTTGTTAATGCATTTTGCTATAGCATGGCTGTCCAGGATAAAAGCAGAAATGAAAAGCCTTTTGTTCATGTCCTCAGTCCCTGTAGAGTGTATTACCATCCCCTATATATATGTGTATATATATATATATATATATATATATATATATATATATATATATATATATACACACATATATATATATATATATATATATATATATACACACATATATATATATATATATATATATATATATATATATATATATATATATATATATACACACACACACACACACACACACACACACACACATATATATATATATATATATATATATATATATATATATATATATATATTATTATTATTAGTATTCAAAATGGGCAGGTAAAAACCCATTTCTCTTTTGTTCACTACTTCCTGCAATATATCATTTAAAAAAATTATAGTTCTGATTAAGTTCTAAAAACAATAAGAACGATAGTGCTTAACTTTGGAATAAAGCTTTGGTACGTTACAGCTGGCTTCAAGTTGCCATGTGCATTGCAAAGCTGGTTGTTATTCATTAATTTCTGTCCATAGTTAAGTGCAACTTTGATATATAGATGGGTAATAGAAGATTTACTCAGGACTGCCCCTTGTACTACTAATGGACAGTGACAGCTTTTAAATGCTTTATCCTATGCATGGGAACCATTCAAATTATCTATAGTATGGTCTCAGTCATTCTTACTAAGGGTAATATATAATTATTGACCATGAGATGGGTAAGGCGCGACTTGCACCAAATGGGATAGGTTATTTCAAGCACCAAAAGGGAAACTGGCTAGGCTTAAAATGGTCTACAATGCCAGCTAGCCTAGCACTTACCTATGGACCTAAGAAAGAGTGATGCTTCATATCAAGGCAATACTAAAGAGAATCTTTTAGAGCACTGGAGTGAGCAACTCTTTATCAGGAAGGGGTGGAGTAAAAAGGTTCTCATACAAGGCTTAGTAGGAAAGAAAGTGAAGTCGTCTACCTCCTAAAGCTGAGAGAAAGAGGATCCCAGTCTGTTCAGCTTTCAGATAGTTGGCGAAGTTTTAACATGGCTCCTTGGGTAGATGACATGCTGAGCTATGCCAGTTTAATATATAGATGGTTTCGTTGTAGAAAATTCCCATGTTGGAATGCTACCGGGTTATCGCTATTTTATAATGCAGAATGATCAAGTCTATTGGGTAGCCAAGGAAAGAGAGGAGGAGGTACACTAGCTGCTTGTACCAAAGCCAAAGCAAATGTCCCATAATCTTGTACTGGTAAATATCATAGGCATACAACTAAAACCAGGATCATAGTCGGGTTTTATTAGTCAGGTGTTCTAAAAGAAATACAGAAATATTGTGACATTTATCCCAAGTGACAAAGGACTGCATGCAAACCTTGTTTCAGGACTCACTTACTCCTGATGCATGTCACTGAAGTACCATTTGAAAGAATTGCTTAGATATTGTGCGGCCAAGAGTAGACCAGTATATTCTGGTGAAGTTGGACTATGTCCCTAATTTTCTGAAGCTATTCCCCTCAGGAAGGCTACCTCCAAAGCATTTGCAAAGGAACCAATGGTGCATTTCTCCCAAGTTAGGATCCTGAAAGAAAACCCAATTAAATGAGGGACAGCAATGTCCAAAAATCATGAGACACCTGGAAAAGCTTCCAAGTGAAGCAGCTGAGAGCATCATTTTACCACCCACAAATGAATGGCTTCCCAAAGATAGAAAAGACTTGAGGACAACTATTAAACATATTTAATGCCTTCAGTCTGAGAAGTCCCCTAATCCTCTGTTCCACCCTTTGAGGTGTTGTATTGTAGATGATTCACAGGACTGTTTGATATAGGGGAAGGAATATAAGAGAAGACACCCTTCAACAATGTCATAAAACATTAATGTGCAGGAAAGATTAAAAGTGGTTATGCTTAAAATACAGGAAGACTTGGAAAGGGCACATGTTACCCATGGACTCTCTAAAAGAAATGTTGTAGTTCCCCCAAACAAAAACAAATTCCTAGCAAAAGGACAGGAGCCATATAGAGGCATTGGAATGGATGAACATGGTAAGTTGTAAGATAAGACAAACTGGGAAGAGGATTAGTGAACAAATTTACCCGAAAAATGTTATAAAGCCCTAAATGGAGATGTTAGTGTGTGTGTGTGTGTGTGTGTGTGTGTGTGTGTGTGTGTGTGTGTGTGTGTGTGTGTGTGTGTGTGTGTGTGTGTGTATGTGAGTGTGTGTGTGTGTGGGTGTGTGTGTGTTTGTGTGTGTGTGGGGGGGGGGATGTAAGCACATTTAGAGGTCAGGGACTGAGAGCAGGACAAATGATCTCCACATCCCATGTGTTGATAGGCAGCACCTTTTAAAACTTCAGAAACAGCAAGTTCAAGACGTCTGCTATGGAAGAAAAGACATTTTTTCAGCTGCCTGAAGGACTGTTCTTTCTTAAAACCAAATTGAAGCATTTCCAGGGGAGGAGTACCTAAAGCCTAGAACTAAGTCATTTGAGAGAGACAAAATTGCTGTAGTTTGGAATAATAAGAGTGTAGTAGAGACTGGAAGAGTCCATTTGTACAGGTCAAAAAACCAGATGGTGCAGTCCAGTGTTGCAATGATGTCAAACAACTCAATACCACCACCAGATCTGATAGTGTCCTATGACCAGGAAAGATGCTCTGTTGGAGTGGCAGTGGAAGTATATTTTTCTAACTAGAATGGTTTTGTTTAAGGATTATTTGCAGATTCACTTAACTGATTAGGCTAAGAAGAAGACTGCCTTTCCTACAGCGCAGGAATTGTTTCAGTATGCCTTCCACAACTTCAGTCTCCATGGGGCTCGGGTCACATTCCAGAGATTAATGAACATGGTCATGAATCTTTACTAGTCCTGTGCTGTAGCCTAACTGGGTGACATTGTTATCATTTAAAAGACTCACCACTTTCTCAAGGTACTGACAGTGGTGAATTCATTAAGGAAGGATGGGCTTTAACCCATAGCTGGCTTATCTGGTGCCCTTTGTATCTCTTCCCAGTCTGGAAAAAAACACACACATAAAAGGGAAAATGGCTGGTGCTCCTAAAACTCAGGAGTCACCCTCATCCCATCCAGTTTCTGTGTCCCTCAACTCCAAGTTGAGAAGCATAGAAGTACTGCACTAACTGCACTATTGAAATTCATTTCTGTACTGGCATTGGGAGAGACTTGGTACTACTGGTACTACACTGCAGTCACTTGGTGTCCCCAGTTGTGACCACTAACACCTTGTACTTCAGGCAGCTTCCCCATTTGTTCCTCCCAGCTATGCTTCTTCTTGGGCTTAAAGTTAGTTTTGAAAATGTAAGTAGGAATTACTATGATAAAGTAAACCAGATATGTATTTAGGAAAGGATTAATTGAACCCCAGAAAGAAAAATACTATGAGCTGTTATAGAGGGATTTTCCAGAATGTACACCCATTCCTCCTGTTCTATCTGCTTTAGAGGATGTGCTTGCAATTTTCCTGATAGTCAGGAATGCTGTCCCTAGAAAGACATGTAGGATGTATAAAGTTCTGGTGGCTTTTAAATGTTTATACACTACTCCCATACCTGACCCAGCAGCTACAGCTTTCATTGACTTCACTGCTGCTAAGCACTTTGTTAATTCCAGTTCTACTTTTTCTATAAAGGGTAGGAAATTATTGATAGGTATGGGAAAACGTGTATACTTATGCGACTTTGAATTTCAAAATTTTAAATTGTCAGGTTCATATGTTAAAGTTTATTATGACATATTGTGAAAGTGTGAGAAATGTTTTATTTACAGTTTCTTTTTCTGAAGAATATCTGTTTTAAATAAATTAGTTTCTTTAACTGCACAGGTCACTACTCATTGTTTGCAGTGTGTGTGTGTGTGTGTGTGACTCTGTTGCTAGTTCTTATAAGGCCACTGGTACTGTTTTAAGGAGGTTTGCTTGACTGCATTCTCAAAACCTTCCAGATGGTGTTAAAAATACAATTTTACATTCTCCCTTGTATAGAGATTTAGAGGTTGTCTCCTCTGCTGCAGAGGTGATCAAAAAGTGTGATGAAAGGGGCAACCTGATCCAGAGAAGCTCAAATATTTTTCAGCCCTCCTTTTCCAAATTGTTCATGGGATTTTCTTTCTCCTCATCCACTTTCAGCAAAAAACAGAATTAATAGTCTCAACATCATTCAGGTAAACAAATCTTTAAGAAGTGGCAAGGAGGTTCCAAAAAGAAGTCTCAAACCTCCAAAAGTGAAGGACACTCCTACAAGTCTGAATGATTAGTCAAAAAAAATTATGACCCCTTCCTACTCTGGGCCTCTTTCTCTTCCAGAAAGTCTGAATCTCCATTGTTTTTCCTTTGGCAACAGATTGTTTCAGACAAATGGGTTCAAAAAAATCAGTCATCACAGTTACAGATGGTATTGGGAGGAAATTTCTCCTCTCCTGGGGGGTCATTCCTCACCCTGCAGATCAGTCTGTTTTCTTTCCACCTATTTTTCATCACATGCTCTCCCAAGGAGTGATAGAATCAGTTCCTCTTCCGAGGTTGGGAAGGCATTTTAATCAAGGATATTCTTAGTCTCAAAGAAAGAAACCACTTGGAGACAAGTTCTGGATCTTTTTTCCTAAACATATTTGTGATAGTCTCCGAATTCATAATAATGTCACTTCACAACCTATTGCCTTTTCTTCCTCTTTCAGGGTTTTCTGGTAACATTAGACTTAAAAGATGCTTATCAGCACATTCCTATTCATCCTGACTTCAGGTGTTTTTTATGTTTTTTTTTGTGTGTGTCTGGATCACATTATCAGTCCTCTGCCTTACCCTTTGGACTACCCATTGCACCAAAAATATTCACAAAAGTGTCTAGATACAGGGCTTGCATTTTTATCACATTTGGATGATATGCTGTGAGGAATCTCTCTGCCTCAGCTGAGACAGTTGCTGCACAAGCTGGGATTACAAGAGAACATACAAACGTTTTTCTTGACTCACTCAGGATTGTGTTCCTGGGATATCAACTAGACACCTCAGTTCAAAGAGCTTTTCTTCCAAAGTAATAAACAGATCTTTATTTAGATCTATTTCTAAGGTTTTCCACTATGACTTCAGTCACTGCAAGGGGAATACCTCAGGATTTTGGGTCTCATGGCATCTATGTTTCTCATGTAACCCTGGCAAGACTACACATAGTATCTGAAATCTCTTTGGTCCCAGTATCAACAGCCTTCATCTTTTCAGATCCCAGTACTGGCTTTTGCCAGAAGGTAAACCACTTGGTGGAGACAACAGATATCCTTAAATTAAGCTCTCCCCTTCTCCCTCCATGTTCTAATGTAGTCAGTAGCAAACAGATGTTTCAGAATTTGCTTACGGAGCAGTTTCATGAGAGACAAAAGTGTAGGGGGTGTAGGACACCAAAGAAAAAGACACAGCACATAAATATTAAGGAGATGCATGCTCTGACCAAGGCAATCAGTTCTCTGTACCATCTTTGATCCCTTTCAAAGTGTTACAGACAATACCACAGTGATGTGGTACCTCAACAAGCAAAGGCTATCCAGGTCATATCCCCTTTTCAGACTAGCCATATTAGTTTGGGATATACCTTCACAGCACAGTCCCACTATACATGCATCCTAAATTCTGTTAGATCAAAACTGTGTGGAAGACAAACTCATCAGAGTCAGGGCAAACTCTCACAAATGGAAACTAGATAGGGCATCTTCCAAAATGTATCCCTCTGTGGGGACATCTGCAAGCAGATCCCTTTGTTCCTCTTTGAACAATCAACTGGCAGAATTCTGTTCCAGGAGTTTATGCAAGAAGGCCTGGAAGACAGATTTTCTTTTCTTTGGATAAGAATGTTCCTGTAACCCTTTCCACTAATATCCAGGGTACCTCTAAAGACTCAGAAGAATCCCCCAAGATAATTTTGATGACTCCCTTCCGGCCCAGGCAACCAGGGTTCTCCCTTTTTTTGGAAATGGCCAAGAGCAATTACCCCAAGCTTCTTCACAGAATGGATCTACTCAGGGAAGAACAGGGGTGTTTAATGCACCCCAACACCAATCATCTTCACTTGACTGCCTGGATGATAGGGACTTAATTGATTTTAGGCACCTGTTTTCTGAGGACATGCAGCAGGTACAAATGGAGGCAAGAAAGCCTGCTACTAGAAAATCAAATATTAATACTCTCAAATGTTGACACCTAAAAATCGAAACACAGAACGTCAAAATTGCATTGCACGTACTTCAGAGCATGCAAATGATAAGCATTCTTTTTTCATGGGGCCAAGACCCACTGCTAATTATAAATACTAACTCAGAGATTGCACAATCCCCAGCAAAGGGCAAATACAGGGATTGTCGATCTTGCACACTTGTCAAATATATTTTGTTCAGACAATAAAAGCCACACAACAGTATTGCAAAATATATCTCCATTTTTTAGACAAAATATTTATTTTATGGAGTGGTGAAGAAATTAGGGCTGATGAATTTTTAAAATATATTAACAAGACTACTATTTTTTTAAAATTCACAGCCGAAAAGGGAATTAACCAAATATCATACCTGGATGTCCTTTTGAGAAAAGAATTTGACTCTAAAAAATATATATCAGAGATCTTTCATAACAAAACTTACAGTAACAGTTTCTTACATTATGAAAGTAGTCACCCACAACCACAAAAGAGAGCGGTCCTTAAGGGACAATACGTGAGGGCAGCTAGAATGATCAGTAAATGGGAGAGTTTTATTACAGAGTGTAACCTATTAAAAGCTATGTTTTCCCACAGAGGCTACGCTAATTGGTTGATAGATGAAATAATGAATGAGGTTATTATTAAGAGAGAAAGGGGTCACTTCAACCCACTTCTAGGAGGACCGACATCACTACCTCCTTTGAGCACCATAATTCTTCCACTAGAAATAATGAGGACAGCTCACATTTGGGACTTAGTACCCAGTTGAACAATGAGGCCATTAATATGGTCAACAATGTTGATAATAACATTAACAACAATGGTAACCAAAATTTTTCTTGTAGTTTCATTACTACCTTTAATGCAGACAGCAGTATTATTAAAAATGTTTTATACAAAAATTGGCAGCTCTTAACAAATGACTCCTTAGTGAGAAACAAAGTTAACATCTTTCCCCTTATAGTTTACAAGATGGGACATAATCTCAAGAGATGTTTTGAGACCACTACTAAGAATAGGATTAGTGGTCACATGCATAAATGTGGCAGATGTAAATATTGTAACTATATATTAGAAAGAAGTGCTGTTACTATTAACAATTATTACATCAGAAGTTTGGGGAAATTTAACTGCCACACTGAAAAAATAGTTTATTGTGCATTATGCACACATTGCACATGTTTTTATGTAGGGAAAACAGAGCGAAAATTAAAAGACCATATGGGTGAGCATGCTAGGGCAATGAGGGATAACATTGAAACAAATGCATTGGCAAAACATACTAATTTAAACCATACACATCTTTTTAAATTTTTCATCTTGGACACTCTAAAAAGTTACAGCAGAGGGGGAGCCTGGCAAGCCATTCTAGAAAAAATGGAACTAGGATGGCAAATACGTCTCAACGCACATTCTTGGCCAGGGCTCAATGGTTCACTATCTTTAGGAAGTGTCCTAAAATTAAAATCACTAGATAGATGACAAGGTTACATGTATATATATATATATATATATATATATATATATATATATATATATATATATATATATTTTTTTATTTATATTTCATTTATATTTATTATTTACATCTATATATTAAAACCTTTATTATGCTAAGTGGTTTATATACTGTGTTAAATGAATTTATAGTATGTATATATTATTTATATGCATGTGCCGACTTTTTTGCTGCTTTCACTTGTGAAGGGGGAGTGTTACGCGACTTTATTG
>NC_056739.1:684248083-684255583 GCF_019279795.1 Protopterus annectens | reverse complement strand
TTTGTGTTTCTAGGTCTCAACATGTAGAAAACTAGGATTTGCACAATGTGCAGGGATTCCATGTTACAAATCTGTATAGTGTACACAGTGCTATGACTTCACAATTATTTTTACTTTTGCCATTGTGTATGTTCTCTACTCAGCATTCTGTATTACTACAAGGCTTATGTAGCACTGTTTACTGTGATCTCAGAATGCTGTCTGTTATCATTTTTTTCATATGTTTATTAGTCGGCACTACTGCTAGAGCCTCAAGAGTCTTATCTGAAAAATAGATATACTTTATAATGCACTTACCTATTCATGAAAAGCATACACATAAATAAATATTTCAGCAATCTTATTTCACCAAAACTTGATTTCTATTAAGAAAAGAACATTACTGTGCAGACTGTTTTCGCAGTTATTTATGCCGTTCACACTGAGATTATTTTGTTCACAGATACAAATGAAAAGGCTAGGTTAACACTTATTTTATCTAGGGTTCCTTAGGCAAAATTCTATGTTTTATTTCTGCTGCAACCTCCAAGAAAATTATTTTTTGATGCTAGTCTTTTAACTGTATTTGTTTTGTGAGCAAAAACAAATTGCATGCTGATGCTTAAGTACGCTCCTTCTTGTTTTCATTTTGCAAGACCTTAAACTTCATCTTCTGTCACTGAAAGCATGTTGAATAGTGATGACTTCCTATAAACTGTACATTCATTCATGATGCAGTAACTATTATTTACTTAAACTGCCTAATTTGTGAGTACATGAGGCTTTGAGGAACTTGGTGTTTGTAGCAATATGAAGAAGAAACAACCCTGCAGAATCCTCACACACACACACACACACACACACACACACACACACATATATATATATATATATATATATATATATATATATATATACACACACACACACACACATACATATATATATATATATATATATATATATATATATATATATATATATATATATATATATATATATATATATATATATATATATATATATATATATATATATATATATATATATATATATATATATATATATATATATATACATACATACACACACACAGAAGGATGAAAGTTCACAGCAGTGATCATTAAAAGACAAAACCAAGAATGTCGAAAAACTAGAAGGTCAAGCAACAGAGACCTTAATTCTGCAGGATCCACAGCACAAGTATTGACTATTTGTTCCTTTACCCACAGTAGTGCAATCTAAAAATTTGTATATATAATTAGCAGGGGGTGTGGGAATGTGGTGATGTTGGGGGGTTGCCCCAGCACAAAAACATAGATGTTGTGCTTGTGTTCATTTTTGTTTTTCAGCCTGGGTTTTTGATGTTCTCATTTTGGTCTTTTAAAGTTCTCTGTTGTGGGATTTCATTTTTCGATAGGGAACAAACATACAGACACACACACACACACACACACACACACACACACACACACACACACACACACACACACACACACACACACACACACACACACTTGTTTGGGTGCATATATGTTTTTATATGTGTGTGTGTGTATGTACATTTACAGCTATAACTATATATCTATATCTATGTGCATGGTATCCCTCACCCTATTGTTCCAGGTAGGGGTCATTAATAGAGCCTATATCTATTTATCTTGAATCCAAACTTAAACCACTTTTGGCATTTGTATGAACCAGAATTAAAGACACTAACCAAGTTTTGTCATTAATGAATGATCTACAGGTTCCATGTAATGCATATTTGGGTACCCTTGATGTACAGGTGTTATATACCAGTATTCCACATCAAAGTGGTATCATAGCTGTAAAAAATTGGTTACAGTATTCAGATATGTACAATGAAGCTGAAATTGAATTTCTGTTGACACTATTGCGATCGGTGCTGGAACATAATGCCTTTTTGTTTGGTCAGGAATGGTATCTGCAGATCAAAGGTACTGCTATGGGGGCCACATTTTCCCCCATTTATGCAGACCTTTTTATGGGGTATTTTGAGTTACAGTATATATATATCATGAAGACAATCAGTTTTTATCCCAGTTAATCATGAGGCACAGATACTTGGAAGATTGTTGGGCAGTCTAGAATGGCAGTCAGGAAAGTTGGAGCACATTTGTAGCCTATTTGAGTAACAACAAATATGGCATATATTTTAGTGGAAAATTGATTTATTCAATGTAGAGTTCTTGGCTGTAAATGTTATAGATGTATATTTATAGTTACTAATCTTTACCATAAACCTTTTCCAAGAATTCTTTATTACATACTAGTAGCTGTCATCCCAGACATATAGTTGATAATATTCCAAAAGCCCAATTTTTGAGAATTAGACGTATCTGCTCCACTGACAGTGATTTTATTGCTGAAGCTCAAAACATTAGTACTAGATTTAAATTGAGGGGATATAGTGATACCCTGACCCATAAGGCTCACCAGCAATCCATTCAGATTTTGCTGTCTGATTTGTTGCAGTATACAAAAACTAAGCCAGTAGATGAAGGTGACAAACTTAGGACGATTACTACTTTTGGCACTAATACCTTTAAGATCCAATTTGTTATAGCTAAACATTGGCACATGTTAAAGTCAGATCAATTTTTTGGACCATTGTTGGATGACAGTTGCGAGTTTGGTTATTGTAGGGGTAAAGCACTGGGAGATTATTTTTCAGCTTATAAGAAAGGAATAGTCTACTTAGCTTAGTTTCTCTAATTGGAAGTATATCATGGTGTTTTCTATATATTTTTCAGCAATATGCATAAATAACTGCTTTACAATAACTCTCTTTCTCTTATATGTACATACAACAGATTTTTGATATTTCTCTTCTCTACTCTCTTCTCCCTTTCCTGAAGTTAGATTTTTGATAGCATATACCATTTATTAGTATAAAAAGTTTAATGAATGTATGTGTATTGATGCTTGCATAACATTATATTTACAGTAATTGGTAGAACCCTTAGTTAAGAGTTAGGTGGATAATTTAAGTAGGGTACTTGATGGTGACGTTTGGAACTAAGTCAGGGATGTATATAGGCTGTAGATATAGTTATCTTGTTTTTGTTAACTACTCAACATTCTTAAGGATATGTTTACCTGTTCTCTCTTTCTCTCTCTAATATGGGGGATAAGTGGGTAGGCATGGGGGTAGATTAGAGAGAGATCAGTGCTGCACTCTCATTATTTGTCACAACTGTACCTAATTTATGAATTAATCTTGAGCCATTCATTAGACCTCTTGCTTTTAGTCATTTCAACCACACTGTTAATATTAACCTAACACCCCGAAAGATGTGGATAAGGTGTGGAAATCAATTTCCTGGAACGTAAGAGGGCTTTAGGACAAAAATAAAAGAAACCTTCTAATGCACCTACTCTTAAAGGCAGAAGCAGATATTTGTTATATTCAAGAATCACATATGCTGGAGGAAGAGTGGACAAATGAAAAGTATAGGAAATGGATAAAAGATATTATTTCGGCAAGAAGCAGCTGTAATTCTAAAGGGGTAGCAATTATTATTAAAAACTCATTTCAAGCCTCTATTATAGATAGGGGATCAAACCAGGGGGGTAGATGGTGTTATTTCATGTGTTTAAACCCATTACTTAATAAACCAATCTTATTTTTAAATATTTATGGACTGTATTTTAAAAATCTATAACATCTTACTTAATTTTCCCAATTATCACTATATCCTGGGGGGGTGCAGACTGGAATGTGGTAATTGACCCTAGCTATGACCATTCTAATAAATCCAAGTCATACAATACACAAGCCTCCCTAGCCTTGATGGACTTAATCTCAGACTGTGGACTGGTTAACCCCATCTCCTTTAGTGACGATGTACAGAACAGCAATAAATATACATATTTCTCAAGATGCCATAACTCTTGGTCATGCTTAGTCTTTTTTCTGATGTTAGAAGGATTAATAAAATGGCAAATAAAGTATTTAGCTGAACCTAGGTTTTTCTCAGACCATTCAAAGGTTACTTTAATAATAATAGCACACAGCTCACCTATACTAGCTAGATGCTCTAATTGATCTCTAAATAATAATATTTTACATAATCCAGAAGTTACTGATGAAATAACTAAAGTACTAACAGAGTTTAACATGGACGCTCGTAACACAGACATCCCATATGATGTCCAGTGGGCTGCGTGTAAAGCGGTAATTAGAGGAATAATTATTCAAAAATCCACATATCTTAAGAAAAAGAGGAAAGAAAAGAAGAACTGCTTAATGTCTGAGATTAGAGAACTAGACAAAAGGCTACAAGTAAACTATAGTCTAGCTATGGAAAGTGAAATGATAGATAAGCAAATAGAATTATCTGACCTACATCAATCCAACTATTCCCTGCAGGAACTAGGGTTTATAACTAAATATTCTGAATGGATGCAAACCCCTCCAAAGCATTAGCTAGGCTAATTGAAAACAAACAGGAATCTCCCAGGATAGCCCTTATTTACCATCAAGATAAACTTTATAAATCAGATACGCAAATTACTCAACTATTTCACCAGGTATACTCAGACATCTATACTAGTAATGACCACCAAATCTCAATTTCAGAGATAAAAGACTATCACAGCAATATCACATTCCCATAGCTTAATGAAGACCAGAAAGTAATCTTATCTGCCCTACTAAGTCAACAGGAAGTAGTAAATGCCATTGGAAACCTTAAGTTAGGAAAGGCTCCAGGTCCAGATGGCTACTCTCTGGATTTTTATAAAACCTTTAAAAATAGTTTAGTTCCCATTTTACTTAAGCTATTTAACTGTATATCCCTCAATGGTATCTTGGACCTCTACATTAACCATTAAAAGACCATATTGATCCCCAAAAATAACTTAGATAAATCAAACTTGAATAATTACAAGCCAATCTCACTAATGAATGTCGATATTAAAATCCGGTCATGTCTGTTAGCTGAAAGACTCAAGAAAGTAATCCCCTCTTTAATATCTAAAGAACAATCAGGTTTCATGTCCAGCAGACATATCTGGTATAATACACTGACACTAGACTTACCAAGAAAGATAAACATCCAAGATAAGCAATGGTATTGGATGCGTGTAATGCATTTGATAGGGTCAACTGGAATTTTCTCTTTGTAGTGTTATCTCACTTTGATATCCCCATTGAGTTCATCAATATTAAGAAATGGATCAAAAGAAAGAAAAACCACACCACGTCCAAAAATAAGGTGGTGTGTTTTTTCTTTCTTTTTATCTAGTTTTTAGAGTGTGTTTTTTGGTTTGGTTACATGAGTTCAACAATATTGTTAAGATTCTGTACAATACATCCTATACGCGCCTCTATATCAATAAGAACTATTCAAAACTGATACAAATTTCCAAATGCACCAGGCAAGGATGCCCCCTTTCCCCTTTTGTAGTCAGCCTATACCTATAACGCCTTTTCTTATCCATTTTGCAAAAGGCACATCACTCAATACCTAAAATACTACATACCAAGATAAGTCTGACCGCATTTGCAGATGACTTGAATTTATATCTTGAACATCCCAATGTAGATCTCAAGAAGTTAGTCACTACCTTAAATACCTTTGCACATGTATCTGACTATAAAATTAATCAAAACAAATCCTATATATTCCCAATCAATCCTATGGCTCACAGAGAAAAACACTTTCCAGACTCTCCCTTTAATATGGTCTACTCCTTCAAATATCTAGGGATTTGGTATGACCACTCCACCTCTTCTATATTGCATTGTAATTTAATTAAATTATGGTCGGCAGTCTCCCAGGATATGACCAAGTGCCAACAGATGAAACTGCCCATGCTATCTAAAACATCTATCATTAAAATGAATATCCTCCCAAAGCTTCTTTATCACTTTCATGCATCCTTCTCCTCGATTCCTAATATGTTTTTTATTAAGATTCACAAAGCTCTTGAAAAATTCATCTGGCATCCAAAGTCAGTAAGAGTATCATATCAAAGACTTATTTTCACAAAATTTAGGGGAAACCTAGGCATGCCAGGCCTTCAACTTTACTATAGAATCCTGCGTGCCAGTAGAGTTATTTCAATTGCCAACTACCACCCAGATAACCAATTATGGGCTCCCTTTTGGGTAAGAGTGTGGAACAACTATGTTCTGAATAATAATTTCAACCCCAAAGCACTCCCCTTCTTAAAGCCATTAACTCTTACAAAAATAAAGCTGAATCATGCCCTAAAGGATAAAGTTAAAACCTTTCAAGATATCTTTAAAAATCTGAAGTTAGAAAAAGCTCTGCTTCTATTCCAACCCATCCACCTAAACCCTAATCTGAAATCGAATAATAGCATGATTAACCTCATTGAATACCCTCTAATAAAATATTACATACTTTGGGACATTTATAAATATAGGGACTCCTCGCTTCTAGAACTACGAGATATCTTAAATTTAACCAAAAAATACACCATAATACTTCCAAAGACATGCATCTGGAGCATTTCTCCCCAGGCCTCCACTGAAAACAGGCTCTGTGGAACCTAGTCGGACTTTCCTGGTCAACAAATGATAAATAAAATAAAAAAAATAAGAGAAATTATCACATCTTTACTTCAAGGCGACACTATTAATGAGTCTGATTCCAACCAGGTATCTAAATTGTTGCAAGTTTTATCCAGCAAAAAGAGTATGTTAACCCTCTCTTACAATCTTATACACACAATCCAATATTAAGATAAAATTGTGCATGCAGACTACTGGGACCGATAAGGATCTAATCTAGTAGAAGAACAAAAACTATCAGCCATTAAATCCACCCTCCTATTTTCACCATTTAAAAAGCTCACCTACACACAATTTATGATTAACAATAATTTATACTTTACACCTGCTCATTTAAATACATTTAACCCGAATGTATCCTCTACATGTCCCTGCTGCTCCTACCCTCATGCAGATATTTTACATATATTATGGTTCTGTGGATACTCTCACAGCATTTGGTGCTCTCTCAAGGTGAGACCTGACAAAATGGGGTACCACAAATCAACCCTCTCATGGGAGATGGGGTTGCTCCATATTACTAATCCTAAAATATCAAAGTTAAGATTTCATATATTAATAACACTTTGCCTACTAGTCAAATTCTACATAACCAAACACTGATTGGATCACACTAAGATGTCTTGGAGAGGTTTTAGGAATATGGCGAATAAATATATATTACTTCACAAAAACTTTCAGTAACAAATTCTAACAAACATACTTATTTCCAGAAATTCTGGAATATCATATTTGATAATTTGGCTGAAAACTAAGTATCTGTAAACTTAGTTGGTAAAAGCCTTTCCTCTGCATGCTTCTTTAATTCTCTTTCTCTTATTTCACTTTTTTTTTTTTTTGTGGCTCAGGATAAGTATTAGTTTTTTTAAACTATCTGGTCTTTATATCTAAAATGAAGGGTAATACATTATGTATATTTTCAGTACCTACTTTCTCTCATATATATTTTTAAC